>NC_067206.1:22712462-22834013 GCF_026262505.1 Trichomonas vaginalis G3 | reverse complement strand
ATTTGTCTTGGATTGAACTTAGAAATCTAAGTCATAAAATAGAAAAACCAAGTGTTGTGAACAGAGTCAGATGTCAAAGTTTCGTGCTAAAGTCGTCAAAATATTCTGTATCTTGCATATGAGTAATCTGAGTCATGACAACTAATATCTTCTGTCAAACTGTTCTGAACTTCATCGGAGACAGATTGTTTGAAACCATAATGAAGTTTTGCACATTTTCACAAAACTCTTTGGTTTATATTACTTTCTTTCACAACTGCAACTTTGTCTGTTATAGAGACTCTTACAAGGCTATCTGAGTTAAAACTTTTGTTGTATTATACTTTGAAGTTGCATTGCAAACTATAAGTTTCATTTCTCTATTGGTGAGTATAATATTACCGCAGATGTTTTAAGTTTGTCATATTCGATTCGAATAACTTCTAAAGTCTTGGCATAAGATATCTGTAAAGAATGTGTCTATACATGTTCCTTGTTTCCAATTAGTAATGAGACAGTTTCATTTTTTACACTGTGTTTGTAAGTATCTTCAAAACCAACATAAGATTACTCATAAACCTTTTCGTTCCATTCATTGAATTTCTTTGACACATGGTCTATACCAAGCTTCTATAATATTTTCTGTCTCGCATTCTACTTGTTCGTCATTTATATCCAGTGAAGATAGATAGAAGTTTGGAGAAGGTTATAAAATTTATTAACCTCGAACTGAAAAATCTTCTAACTTTGACATAGTATCCACAAGCATTTAACATCTTCATTCCAACTTGTACAAACTTTTATTTTCTAAGTTTCTGTCTACAATTCTTGTTCTGAAAACTATTGTTGTCTCTGGTTTGTTAAAGACGAACATCCCATTCTTTCATACATAACATTCTGGGCAGACGTCGACATAAATTGACTAAACGTTTTCAAATCTCGATCTTTCTTATTATAGCTCTAAATGACACATATTTTGAATGATTGGAATGTTCATATAAAATTGAATACATCTATTCTGTACATTTTTATTAAAAATAAAAAATATTTTTTTTTAATTCTTGATTTGTTGTTGACATTTGTATGTCATTTGTTGTTCTTGAGCTATTTGTTGTTGAAGGTGTTCTTGTAATATCAATACTTCAACGCAAGTTGCATACTTCCCAATTCGAAACTTTCTGCGTCATTGCAAATACATAGGACTATAAAAAGTTTGTTACAGGAAACAAAGTTTTCGTCACGTAATGTTCAACGTTTTAATATCTTGCCAAAGTGTTGATTCTACTAAGGTTGAAATATCTCTGTCATTGAATGAACAATAGGCAAGCAGCAGAGAAATGTTGTGTTATACGCATGAAGATCTTTTGGTCATTAGTAGTTTCTGTTTCGACATTCGATAGCACTTTGAACCTAAGTTTGAAACTAATAATATAAATTAGGTTAGCTTAAAGTCAATGGAACAGACAATTCCTTGTATGACACCTTTTCCTGTTTAGGAAATTGTTTGGAGTAAAAAAACCAGATATAAGTTTATGTATTATAGCTCAATATGTTTATTAGTAACTCAGTCGGACATCCAAACATAATGAAACCTGCTCTAGGTTTGCGCAATGTTACACTCGTCACTTAAGTATTAAAAGTCAACAAAAGACCTGGTGGTGGATAACTGAGTAAGTAATCTTCAAAGGAGTCATTTTTACCATTCACAATCAATAAAATCTTCTGGGTCAAAGAGCCAAAACAGGCTTTAGTCGTTCAATTGTGTTTAAGGTTTAGTTAACAATATCGTCCTGAGGACTTTTGTTAAGTTTGTTTGTATAGAATATATGACATCAAGGGTTTATTGTCATAATAGTTATTATAACATTTATGTTTCTGCCATTTACTTAGCAAATAAATTTTAATGAAATGTTGTGTTGTCGGTCAAAGTATTTTTAGTGACGTCTGGAAAAAGTATACATTTAATTCAACGTTTCACCTCTTTTCATAAGGTAATCTTGTCAAATGACATTATATAAACACCACAGCAACTACGTCGGGTTCTATTTTAATTGAGTTTATATCGTCTTGCCTCTGTCAAAGTTTCACAATAGTTCTTTCAAAACTTTCAATGAGGTGCATATGACATATGAGTTACTTATTACAGGGGTTGTGTTCGACCAAGTTTAAACATTATACTTAAAAGCTGACAAATCGGTTATTCTCCTGAGTTTGAAGTTTTGTCTTTCATTTGTTTGGTAGTAACGTTTCAACATATCTTGCAACAGAACTTAGTCTCTGCTAAACTTCAGGGTAATTGTTGTTGTCTTTTTACAGAAAACTTTGGTTTAGACATCTCGTCTCGTTATGGTTTCTCCCACCTTTCAACATCCTCTTGGTTCTCCCTTTGACATTGACAACACACTTTGACTGTTTGTTTGAGTTGGTGAATTTAACTTCACATCTGCCATCGCCATTAAACCTTTGGAAACCTTACGCTTTCTATTTTTCGGAAATGAAATTTTAACTTAGATATAATAAGATGGACGTATTGAGTGTATCTCTTCGAATTGAACAAACCAAAGTTTACACACACAAACAATACAAGTTCTTGACAGAGTAGTTCTTTTACGAACAAACATGGAAAATGTTATAGATAGCATCTTTGCTGAACCAAAATATTTTCATAAAGCAAAGAAAGTTGGTATTACCGAGATGGTAAAGTTTCTGACGTTGACAAAAGATATAACAACAAACTGACGATTATTTTCTAAAGGAAGTTTTTAATACAGATATATATTCAAAACTGGCGTACTGTCAATATTGTGACGGAGAGAAGTAGGTCAAGAACAACTTACTGAGCGACCACTACTCTGCAAAATCTGCTCGATGGAAGCTGTCGTTTATACGTCAATTGAGGAAGCCCCAGCAGGGTTTCATCGAACGAATCTTCAAGAAGAGCATCTTCGTGAAAAGTGATATTGTTTTTGAAACTCTTTGCTCCATTATTTGCTGGACCGTCTCCTGTCATCAGTATATTGTATTTGAACTGTACCAACAGTTGATATACACCCATAAGTCTGTTGAGTCATGCAATGAATGCCAAGCCAAAAGTCTTGAACGGTCGTCCAATTTCGTAGATTGAGTTTTTTGACCTCGCTGTATGAGTCCATACTTTCAACATATGGCATAATAGAACTTTGCATTTCAGGGTCTAATGTTGTATGTGAATTGTATGTTAAATGCATAGCAGTCTATGTAGTCTGTAGGACCTCATATCCCTCAACTGTAGAATATCTTCTCTTGTAATATTTGCATTCTATGTTTATATGATATTTAATACCAGGTTGTAGAAACAAGAATAGTTCATTTATAGTTCCGTCTGAACAGTACAAACATGTATCTCATGTTATTCATTTGCAAGTTGTTAGAACGCAATATCTTCTTGCACCTGGGTCAGCATTTGGTTCCAATTCACCTGCAAAGTCTTTGACAGTATTTGGGGTGTATAGGGGGAACATAATGGAACTGATATAATTTGGCATGCTAAACGATTTGAAATATACTGGTGATCCGAACATATAGACTGGCAAGTCTGCTTTTATTCTCTTGCATTCAAATTTTTCGATGTGAAACTTTACTGGAGTCCAAGCAGTTCCAGCAGCATTGAAATAATAGTTTATTCTATGTTGAGTTTGAGGAGAAACAAAGTCTAAGTCAACCTGTGTCTTTGCAAAGTCACAGAACTTGGCTCCAGCCAGTCTCAGCTACAGTAATCTTGAATGGGTCTTGTGTTGGTGGCAATGACAGGTTATTTTGCTGTGAGTAGTTCGATAAAAGTTTTTACCTGCCCGTTTGCAAGTATCTTAAAACCTGGAAGATGAGGAAAATGACAAAGAATCTAAGTTTCAGTTTTTACTTTAGTGCAGCAGTTCCATCTGGAACCAGAAAGGTAACATACAACTGCATGGAACGTTTAGAGGTCAGTCTTCTTATTTTCTCAATTTTGGGCATTACTGGTCTGTTTGTTCTACTAGCTTGTGGTTGTACTGAGTTTCTTTCAAAGCGAACCATTTCATAGTTTGCCATGTTTACTGTTGAACTAGTCAGAGTTAGAATATATTCTTAGATATCCCATATGAAAACTTCTGGAGCATATTGTGATCCGACATAGAAAATTCATTGCAACCTTTCTTGTGAGACAACTTGCAGAAGGTTTTATTTCAATGTCTTGTCACGTATAAGAATGAGTTGTCAATAAAATTATTATGAATACCTGTCGGCAAGAATATTTCTACTGTTGTTGAGAACCTTCTCCAAAGCTCACCTTACGTTTCCATAGTAAAGCAGCAGTTGTATATTTCGTAAGTTCCAGGAAATATTTCTGGACCTTCTAAATGGCATTGTCGCATTTCGTTATACATTCGGAACAATTTCTCGTTCATGGCAATCCAAAACTGTTGGCGTTATATTCTGGCGGCGTATCATTTCATATGGGTAAAAAATATTAGAATTAGTTGAATTTATTTTATATAGAGAACCACGTGGACAAGCTTTACTTAATCTTCCTGACTGAGTTTTAACTCTTGCTTTTCTTCATTGCCCTCTGCTTGAAGTTGTTGCAGTCTTGCTCATGTTCACATCGATAGATGTTAGCAAATTTTGCGCATGCACCGATCTTTTGCCTTTTGGGGCTTTCTGGCGCCTCTCAGGTAACCCTATATCCTAGAAAGATTTTGTCATAGTTGTATTTGAGTCTTTCGCGTATTGTTGTCATTGACTCTTTCCTGATTTCCAGGTTCAACTCTTCAAACAGAGCTGTCATATGGAAAAGCTCGTTTCCAAAATATATGTTTTTGTAGCCATTCATGGTTTTCTTATGCCATGTTACAACAAATACGTTTGTGTGAAATGGGAAAGCTTTACCCATTCAGTCTTGCGTCATTATTTCTGTAGTTGGTTTTATTTGTCAAGGAAACATGTTTTTCAATACAACATTTCATTTTGGTAACTGTCCATTTTGAGTTTTTCTTAATATTTCATTCCTTCTCGGTCATTGTGTGCAAAGTAAGTTTTTATGCCATTGTTGTAAACTTTTCGTTTGCAAGGTCATGTAGCAATGGTTTTCCTTCCTATTCTCTCTCCCTAACTTTCTTTCTAAAGTCTTCCCAAATATACCATCTCTATGGTTTGTGTAGTTCTTTGCAGATAATGTTCTAGAAGCGTCAGGTGTTATATATTCCATCAGCGCATGTCATTTCATAACTTGTCAAATATCTGCATCTTCATCATATTTCATGGCATTTAAGCCAGCGCTTAATAAATACCAGCTATAATTCGGTTATCCATGATTATTAGCGTCCCAAACTTCTTGGAATTGAGGTTGTAAAGTTTATGACACCTATCCGGGTTAGCTTTATGACCCCATCTTATTGTAGTTCACCATGTCTGCAGAAACAAAAGGTAGGTTTGTTTCCATCTTTGGGTTAGAAGGTTCTGAAAAGACTTTAAAGACAATTTTCATTTCTTATTTTTCTTAAATATAATTTTATTTCACCGGAGTTCATCCGAGATTTGAATCGTTAAATGCTCGTAAGTAAAAAGGGTTGTGTAATTTGTTAGGACATTTTTCCTTTCAGTACTTCCATTCTATGCTGATATATTTTCATCTGTTTGGAGATCTTTTGTACTGGTCGCAAACATTTTTCGATATTCTTCTACTTGTCAGTGGAATGTTTTTTTTGACTCTTGGAAAGATTCCATATCTCGCATACTCTTGTTGACGGGTCAAGATTTTTCGCTGTTCCAAATTTCATTAGTTGTGAAGGTTAGTTTTCCAAAGAAGGATTAGATAATAATTCCTTCAGGCTCTTCTAGCTTGCTTTATGCTGAACCTATTTCTTCCATGTCTGTTGTAGTCTAATTCTTCCTGGGAGTTCTTTACCTCATCTGCTGGATTGTTCATATATTCCGAGACCGTTTTTCAACAATTTCCCGTATCTACGTCACCGCATCAATAAGCTTTTGTTTCTTTCGTTCCGTCTCTAATTTTTTAACGGCGTTGCCTGACGAAATTGAATTGTCATTTAGCGCTGACAATCAAATAATATTCGGAAGAAACATTCAATTCATGTCATTTGGGATGAATATGCTATTTAAATCATATCCCTTAGCGAGCTTGTATTTTCCAGGTTTGAGGATATATCCGTTTGGTGCTGAAGCCATAAAGCTTAAATTAGGAATCGGGGTGCAGTTATTCCATCCTTGAACTTTCCAATAGCTTGCTTTATATTGTCACGTAAAGTCATACTATCTGGGAACCACACTACTCTTTATAATTATATGTATATAGAACTATGGTTTCTTTCTGACTATTTTGATATACCTTTGCTCTGTTGTGTGTTTGAGTGAATAGCTTAGTATGATAGCAGGTGTTATTGAACTGTTGGTTGTGTGGCAGTGTTTTGAACTTGTTGTTGGGTTGTTGTTATGTTGGTTTGTGTTTGTGTTTGTGGTGCATCTGTGTCTGTGTCCATGTGACGATGTAATTGTTTTATGGTAGCTTCCGTGGTGCAGGTGCTTCATCTTGGGGGATTTGGTGATATAATAAGAATTCATATGGCAAACAATATGTTCCATCTGCAGTCTAATGTCCTACCTGACTTTTTCGTTTTTATACAAGCATTTACTAGGATCTGTTTTAGCGATTAGATAACTCTTTTTCTTTGAACTTTTAAACATTTGCTCTAACGGTCGGTCATAGGCACTTTGAACTGCCTGTCCTCGTTGCTGCATTCTGTTATTTTCGTCAATATTTTTGATGCTATTCTTTTAACTCTTTGTCGAAACGTTGACATATCGAAGTGTATAAATTTCGCAGATAGAGAAGCGTTCAGTTGTTTACCTTACTATGAAGAGCTTCGAAGCGCGTTCTTAAAGTCAGCATTTGGTTAAGGCTTCTTTGAACGTCTCTATCCGCTTCGATATTTTATGTCCTTATGACCCTATAAGTTGGCTGCTTTAGCGTTGCTGTGGGCATCTAAGCAGTCATATTAGCTTTTATTATATTCTGCGCTTTATATTGCCGTTTTGCATGGCGCGTCGTTTATTTACTTCTTGTTGCTAAGTTTTCATACTTGTACGGTTTGTTTTGCACTGTAAAAGTTTTTCTGCCTTTAAATTTGCTTCAACTTACTTTTTATGACTCACGGCTATCCATATATGTCTTCAGGGCTTTTTTGTTATTTCTTCATCTTTCAGTTACTTTATATTGATATATGGAGTTTTTTCAAATTTATAACAATCTTGTTCGCATTTTGCTACTTATGCTCTGCTTTTTCTGACACTTATTTTCGCATATTCTCTGTACTTAGTTCTTTCAGTGTCTTTCTTTCTTCTTTTCTCTAACGTTTAACTTCATATTATACCTATCTGTGATGATCACGTCAATAATTTCGATAGTTTGTTTTCGTTTTACTTATTTGTTCGTGTATGATCTATGAATTATGACTTAATTTGGACATCTGCAGAATAATTTGATTTTTGAAGATGACAAATTGCATATCAATTGACTTTGAGAGGTTTTAAGCTGTGTCATGCAGCTCACCATAGCTGCCATTTTCGCTAAAAGTGCCGCGTCTTAAACCATCCACATCCTGTGCACAATAACTCGGGTTTAATAGAACATAGGGATTGCTTGACATTTTGTCTGCAGACATAGTGGGGTTCATTCGTAATTTGTTGTTGCACTGTTGTTTCGTGGTTGTTTTTCTATTGGTGTTTTCAATGTGCCTGCTTCTCTATATCAAACTGGTAGTATTTCTACGTAGCTTCGTGGCATTTTTAAGTTAAGTTAAAGCCAAGGCTTTTGGATCAGATGTGTATTGTGACTATCTTCGATAAAGACCTTTGTTGATGATTCTTTCGTAAATGAGTGTAATGACCCAAAAATATTTTTAGGGTGAAGAGTGAGATTTCACTGCTTTTTTCACCTCATTTCTCACCTCTTGAATTTTCATGAATTTCTTCGTAAAAGCATTTGCTTATACTTCTTCATCTAATTTCTCAATAACTTTCTTGTCTAGCTGTGGTTGTCAAAGATTCTTCGTAAAACGACTTTGTTGAGATTTCTTCGTAAATGACCTAGTATATATTTTTGGTGGTAAATTTCATGAAAATTAGAGGAGGGGAAAAAATTAGGTGAAAAAACAGGTGAATCTTCACCTCTTCACCTAGAACATTATTTTGGTGTAAAAATTATGAAATTCAAGAGGGGTGGAAAAGAATGTAGGTTGAAAAAACAGCGTGAAATCTTCACCTCTTCACTAAACATTATTATTTGGTGGTAAAATTCATGAAAATTCAAGAGGGTTGAAAATTAGGTGAAAACAAGGCTAATCTCACTCTTCACCTAAACATTATTTTTGGTGTAAATTTCATTAGAAATACGAAGAGGTGAAAAAATTAGGTGAAAAAACGGTGAATCTCACTCTTCACCTAAGACATTTATTTTGGATGTAAAATTTCATTGAAATCAAGGTGACAGTAAAATAGAGATTGAAAAAACAACAGTGATAATCTCACTCTTCACATGAAACATTATTTTTGGTTGTAAAATTAATGAAATTCAAAGAGGGCTCGAAAATTAGGTGAAAACAGGTAGAAACTCAACCTTATAACTAAAATATAATTAAATTCTGTCTGATTTTACGAAGAAGGTCTTGAAAAAATTATGCGTTCATCGTTTGACAAAAACATTTACGAAGAAGTCTGACAAACATTTACGAAGAAGTCTTGAACAAAAACATTTACGAAGAATGATTGACAAAACATTTACGAAGAAGTCTTGACAAAACATGTTGTACGGAAGAAGTCTTGACAAAACATTTACGAGAAGTCTTGACAAAACATTTACGAAGATCTTGACAAAACATTTACGAAGAAGTCTTGACAAAAACATTTACGAAGTCTTGACAAAACATTTACGAAGAAGTCTATGACAAAACATTTACGATAGAACTTTGACAAAACATTTACGAGAAGTCTTGACAAAACATTTACGTTCATGTTTGACAAACAATTTACGAAGAAGTCTTGACAAACATTTACGAAGAAGTTCTTGACAAAACATTTACGAAGAAGTTTGAACCAAAAACATGCAAACAGTATATAATTTTGTGGAAAAAAGCGACACATTATAATAATCGATTTTCAGACCCCAGAAGACTAACAATTTTCCGAATAAAAACTTCATTTATACAACATAACATCTTGGGGCTAGAAGCACGAAGTGCCTGGAAGCCCCACTACCTTTTTCTTTTTTTTTTTTTTTTTTTTTTATGGAAATCCTCAAAATTCTTCGCAATTGTTCTAAACAATATAACCCGACGAGCAATTTAAAATTACGATTAATTGTTAACATATAACACGTATCTAAAAATCTATTTCTGGGAATTTCAAAACGAATTTAATAGTGTAATTGAATTTTGGTAATCCTTCTAACATTTATTGTGAGAAGTTTTTCTCACTCAATTTCCAAGTTTTTGAACTTTCTGAAGGGAATATAAGGGTGAGAGATTTATAGTCTATCGTATATCTGCCGACCCTCTAATTCCACTCACCTAGACAGGGGAAACATTGACTTGATTTTACAAAGTATAATACAGTTTAATTACAGCAGCAAAAAGTTATCACAACATGTTGCAGAAGGAAATTGTTGGCTATGATGATAATACTGTTTCGATAAGATCTCAGTCCTCATAGCAACAATTTCTTTATAAAAGTTTCAAAACATTGGGTGCAATCAGAACTGATACCCAAGTTTTTGAACTTTCTGAGGAAGTAGAAAGAGCAAAGCGGTATAACTTAATCAAATATACAATTACCATTATACCCCTTCCAGTTACCCTCTCTAACGACGCGAAAACTTTGTCTGAATGTTAAACTATTAGAAAGTTCTTCCCGCTGTCAGCGGAAGAGAAGTGTGTCCTCTGGTGCATAGAGTGTAATCTATGCACGCAAAATGGAGAAGTCGCCTCGCGAAATTGCCCAACTTGCGTCGCATTCAAAGAGTTGCGACCAATTTTGTGGCGATTTCTAGGTAGAGATGGGAAGTTATTATTTGAGGTTACTGAGCCTATATGGCAGTTGGCTCAAGGGGTCATCAGTTCTCTACTTTTGAGAGAAGGGGAAGAACTTTCTCGAAAGTTTTGAAATTTGAAGCACAAGTTTTCAATCAATTAAAAGAGCGATTACCTCAGACCTTGAGCTATAAAATTCTAAGATTTTCACTCTCATAGGCGAGAGCTCCCTTTCATTGCTTGAACATTTCCCCAGCTTCAATTGGGGCAAAGGCTGAAAGAGTGGTCCCGATCCAGTCAGGTACCAGAGATATTTAAACAGAGAAGCCTCGCTACGAGTTTCTATGAGACACCCTCTCATTCAGAAGATCTGAATAGAAATCCGCTACGAGGGCATATGAAACTTCAGCGATAAACGTCTGGTCAATGTATAACGTCTACGAGAGGTTTGCAGAATTTGAAGACTCTAGGATACTACTGTAACACAAGAATTTATGATGAATTTAAGATGCCACATTATAAATCGGATAGCGGTTTGTTTAAAAATTAGATGAGATTTGCAAATAGATTAGATTATATATTTATTCCATATGAAATAATATATAAACAAAAATATAATTTTGGCAGATAATTATGTAAATGAAATTTTAAATACTTTGAATTTGAGGTATATAAATTTAATTAAGATAAAATAATATATCTAAATGAGTATTTAATAATAATATTCGCCCTAAACCATATATAAGTAATAAAATTGAGACACGCTCCCTCCTCTGTGTTGTTGAGGTTTTGTCAACTTTCTTCGGTTATCTATTGTTTCGAAAGTCTTGTAGTTTTTCAGTAACAAAGTCTGTATTGTCGACGTCTATTTTTTTCAGAACAAGTCTTGTATTTTCACGACAAGTCTTGATATCAAGACATCTTGAAATCAGGACAAGACAAACTGCACGTTTTTTAGTACACGCTTTTTCTTGTAAAGTTCTGCCCCGAAATTTGAGAAACAATGTGGCTAAGATTCCAATAGACAAGTCTTGTATTTTTTCAAGAACAGTCTGTTGTTATTTCGACAAGTCTGTGTATATTTTTTCAAGACAGAACTCTGTATTTTATTTCAAGAAACAAATCTTGCACTTTTTCGAGGAACGACACAATCACCTCCAACTTTACATAATGTCACTTTTTTCACATTCAAATTGCATTCTTGGTCGGAACACTTTCTCTCATTTTCACAGCTTTTCTATGCGTATGATGTTTTGTCACTTTTTCCGTCGGAGTGTGTGTGCACGAAACATATCTCCAAAAAATCTTCAATAGAACCTACCCGTATCTCACCATTACAATTCTTTGACGGATATTGACATAGTGTATGAACAACACACAATTCAAATCTATCAGAATTACTGTGCGCTGAACTTATCGACCTTCAATTGTTCTGACCTCTCCGTATATAGACAACCACTATCCTAAACCCTGATTTTTAACTATTATGCTTTAACACAGACAGAATAAAAGTTAGAGTTTTAATTTTTATTTATTTTCATATTATTTTGTATGAAAGACAGTAATGTCAAATCTTAGAGAACACAACCAACTGCTATCGTTCATTAAGCCATAATCATGAAGAACTACGAATACCATACCAGTTAACAAACAACTTCGCCCATTCGTTCGGTCAAAGTCATGACATGTACCAAATGCAAAGTATATGAATGATCTTCGTTATCTCTCTCATTTTTTATTATATTTTACCGTTCGATAGTAGTTGTATATGAAACTAAGTTCTAAGTAAAACGCATGGTATAATGGAATTATTCTTTTTCTTCCATCTGTAGTAAACCATACTTGAAAGTCTGAAATACTTCCACTTGGTGGTTCGTATAACTTTGTAGGTTTTTCGTAAAAGTCATTTGCCAAGCATAAGAAAGAGTTTTGGGCGCCAGAAAATGAAGCATGAACAATAATAGCAGCTGGGTCGAAAACATCTTTAAATAAATAATGGTTCATCTCTTGCATATCGACTGTAAATATTTTGCTAAAGGAAGTTCGACTTTCTGATTTAACATTCTTTGCAAAATAATACCATGACATTGCAGTGAATTCTGTATATATTTGTTCGTCTTTATTTGGATTGTTTTCGTAGATTTGAAATGACACTTGTGAATTTTGTTTGTCATATACAATTCTCACATAAAGTGTGGCTCCGGTATTTGAATATTTCATCAGCATATTTTGCATAACATGAATTTATTTTATCTTCTATATTTTTTAACGCAGTCTGTAGAGAAGATGAAAGGTCAACTTGTATTAGCTCAATTTCTTCCCACATTTTTCGTTTCCCTTCAGATATATAATCTATATGAAACCTTACAATAAATGGAAAACTTTTATCTTCTACAGACACAAACTTCATTCTACGAAAGCCAATAGCTTTTGTGACAGATGGGTCTCTTAGACATCTTAATGGGTAGTCAAAACGATAGCCTTCATGCTTTACGGTCTCTGTCTCAAACTTTTGACCGACATTAGTAAAAAGTTCATTCTAATGTTTAGTTGTAGCAACTCTTGAATTTTCTTTTTTCTATTGGAAGCATATTTTATCTAGAATAAAAATGTCAAATGAAACAGCGTCTATGAGAGAAATACAACACAACGACCAACTCATTATGCAAGCTCTAAATAAGAACACAACAAACTTTTCAAACTATTCTAAGATATCTGAGTCATTGAAAGAAGGAAACTAAAAACTGACATTAAACCCAATGACAGATGAGTTTCTGTGCAAGACAATAAGAACCATACTGTCTGTATAAATCCAACAAAAGGAACTTTAAACGAGAAACCTATAAATGAATCTTTTTGAAAGCAGATGTTGACAACAAAGCTGACAAAGAATATGTAGACGATGCAATAGCAAAAGAAGAAGAAAGAGCTAACAATGCTTATGCAACAAAGAACATACTCATCCTGAACTAGCAGACAAAACATATGTTGACAATAAAATGTAAGTGAAGTGACAGAGCTGAAAACGAAATATTCTAAAAAGACTCATATACATTCTATATCTGAAATAAAGACTTAAAACGTTAGCCTTGAAAATAAGGTAGATAAGGACTTATGGCTAGTGTGTTAGTGAAGAAGGCGGATAAGGAATATGTGGATGAAAAAATAAAGAAATTATAGAAAGGGTTGACTGGTACATGAACGGACATCAAAGATTTTTAAAAACTAAAGCCGATACAGGATGGGTTTCAGGATGTTTAGACCTTAAAGCAGATAAAACTTATGTTAACGATGAGTTAGAGAAGAAAGCAGATAAGACTCATACACATAACAAGTTTTACAACTGTTGCTATAGAAAGTATTGAAGGAACGGTTGAAGAAACTGGTGGGGATGCATTATTATTGTAAACCTCCTAACTTTCCACAAGGTTTAACATCGGATGACGACATAACGACGATGAGAAACATTAGATGTAAAGATGTTTATGTCATGAAGGATGAACATAATATTAAATTCACTGCTCAAGATTTATTATGACAAGAAAGCAGACAAAACAGAGCTTCAAACATTAAAGACAGAAATACTTCAAACATTATATCCTATAGGCTCCTATTTATACGTCAATGAATCTCTACAGACCAGAAGTAGTACTTGGTTTTGGAAACTTGGACTCAATAGTCGACAGGTTTTTGTATTGTGCAAACTCTTTCAAAGGAAACAGGTGGAAGTAAAACGATTTCAGGTGAAAATTTACCTGCACATAGTCACTACATAGATTTAAGTACATCTCAAGCAGGTGGCATAAGCATAGATATTGGATTGGTCAGCAATGACAAAAGGTAAAGGATATGATGTTAAAGACAACGTTAAGTTTGCTAAATAAATTGTTTCTGGAGTAACACTGAGGGAGGAGGAAACCATACACATCGCGTTTCAGGATATACGCAAACAACGGGACAAAGTAAAGACTACATGCCACCTTACATGACAGTTTACGCATGTATAGAAATGCTTAGTCGTCATTTTCAACTTCTTTAGCATATTCGTCAGGAGTTGTCTTATATTTGTTAGGAACTGTTTTTGAAAGTATACCACCTTGAACTTTGACAAGTTTGAAACGAGTCTGACAATAGTAGTTTTATCTTCTGCTTGCAGTGTGTACATTTTGCCATGTTTGCCTAAAACTTCATAATATTCTCTTGTATACTTTCTTCTATTTTTTACGAACACGAATGTGAGTACCTGTCGGGTTCCCATTGTTGTCATAGTCAATAGTATTTTCATATGGGTCGCGTTTAGGTATTTCTATTTTTACTTTGTCGCCTTTCTTAAGTTTGAAGCCCGGCATTCTTTCTTGTTTGTCTCTTTTGACTAAATTATTAAATATATAGTCTTTCTCTAAGTCAGGGTTGTTTTTCATTTCTTCAGGGAGTGGTTTCCCAAACCTTTTTGTTTACGGCTATTGTAAATATTTAAAACTTGTCTCATCTTTGCCATGGAGAAGTGTCTATATTTGTCGTCATATGACATTTCATTTGCTCACCACCTTGTGGTTGGTTTAAGTCTCTTAACATTTTTATACAAACCGTCAATGACACCAAGAGCAGAATGGTGTTTGGTCGACAATGAAATATTGGTTTACATTTTTTGAACGCAGATAGTTTTTTACATCATCTGATTTGAAAGAACTTTCACAGTCAGATGTCAGTTTTGTTGGATGGTATTTGTCAACGAATATTGTCAAAGCAGTTTTCACATCTAAAATATTTTTGGACCATAATGGTATGCTTCACAGTATTCTTGTGTTTTGACCGACAAATATTAGCCAGTATGGTGGTCCATCTTCTCTATACTCGGAATGTTTTCCAAGATATCCATAAACCAAGCATTTGTGTTGAACTAAAGATTTTTATCATGAGTGCTTTCTTTGTCGCTTTAGAAACATAGGGGTCCTTGTTTGGATTCGTCATTTTTACCCCATAAGAAATGGGTTTATTTGGCGCATTAGCAGGAGTTGCATCCGATTTTTGCCCGCAGTGAACAAATAGCCAGAGGTGCATTTGGAATTGGAAGGAAGATTTTGAGTACATTAGGTATACTTAAAGAGAAAGCACAACCTATTATACAAACTGTACAGAAAGGTTGGGATGTAGCACGAGATGCAACAAATCTTATTCAAATCCTGAAACAAGAGGAAAAGTTCAAGGATGGATGGGACATGTAGGAAGACAAGCAGGAAACTATTATAAACAAAGCAAATGACTACTATAACCAAGCAGGACACTATATTGGACCAAGGTGAAAGATTCTTTAACAGAGGATATAACCATGCACAACAATGGGTAAACAATAACCAACCTCAACCGCCTCAAACGTGGGAATGTAAAGTTTTTTACTGAGATGAAATGAACAATACAGCATTGAGACAAATGGTTCAAGATGGATTTGTCGACTTCCAGCAGTTACACAACGTGTTTGTCAAGTTCTTCCTATACCTCAGGAAGTTTTAGACCGACTTAAAAAACAACAACAACCAGTTGAAAACAAACCAAACTAAAATTTTTACTGAGATGAAATGACCGAAGAAGTTGAAAACGGTAGATTTGAACACAACAAAAAGTTCAGAACCATTGTCAAAACCTGTCAAAGAACTTACAGATGAAGAGAAAAATTCAATAATAGAAAGTGCCAGTCTGGAAATACAAACCCTAACTACAAAAAGTCACTTTTCATAGAAATGGAACGGCTAGTATCTCAAAAAAGAAACAGACTCTCACAAATAAAATATTGAAGTCTGAAGGAGCTTTCGAGACAACAGATGGAAAAGTTTACTTCACGACCAACAGTTCATTATAGAACATCTCATTGACTTAGAGTCGAAATATTCTAAACTTTACAACAAACACAAAAAGTTGAAAGGAAAACAAAAACAAATGGCATATGATATTTATGAAGATGTTAACGACACAACTGTTCCTGCAGGTGAGTAAAGTCAGAGGAACCGAAAAGTGACGAAAAACCGATAGAGAAGAAAAACCAAAAACTGAAGATAAACCAAAACCAAAGTTTAGTTTGGAAACTAAACCAAGTCAACCTTCATTAGCTGGGTATGGGTGGCGTCAAAGACTTATGGCAGCAGGCGGTTATGTAAAGTAAAGAAAAATATTTTTTTATTTTAATAAAAATGCCCCCATATAGAATGGATAGAAAATCTGCTAGAATAAAAGCAGAGTTACAAAGATATGGTTGGAGAGTTTCGAAGAATTTTAAATATAGGAAGGGAAGACCCATAAAAGTCTATGACAAACTGGCTGGTCTTCGCTACGAAATGGATTTGGAAACAGCACGTGCAAATTATCCAAACAGACTAGAGGAGGTTAGAAGAAGAACGTCTTATGAACATGCCTTTCGATGTTAGTGAACCTCAAGTTGAAGGACACGACGGCTTTGCCAGATTCTACTGGAAACATGACGAACAATTGCATCCTTTGAGAAGGAAAAAGGAAAAGGTGAAGACACACTGCTCCCATGGAAAGAACAAGATATCATATGAAAAGTACGTGAAGTGAAGAAGTCAAATTACATCTGGTCGAACCTTTACAGTAAACTTTGACGAAGGAAAGAACAAAGAAGGCTTCATGGGAGTACTTGCTGCAATCAAGATGAAATAAGAA
This sequence comes from Trichomonas vaginalis G3, assembly GCF_026262505.1. NCBI lineage: Eukaryota > Parabasalia > Trichomonadida > Trichomonadidae > Trichomonas > Trichomonas vaginalis. The sequence goes on along the minus strand of NC_067206.1, from coordinate 22,817,301 downwards.
AGGATACAATCTCAGATTGACCATAACAGATTTGGATGGTCACATTTACTATGCACATGGCAATGTCACAAACAGCTGCAATGCTTCTTGACGCTTTCAAGACTACAAAGAAGAGAACAAATGGTTGACTCCGACTCAGACATTTTGAATGCAATTGAAGGAATTGCAAGTGTCAAGTTCGAAATGGTACCAACCTAACCTCAAGCAGTCAGACAACATGTGGATACTTCCCGTTTCATAAATAAGTCTGACATTGACTTGACAAGGTATGGAATTTACAATTCAATTGAAACAATTGTCAACGAACCTTGCATTCTTACATGTCTCAGGAACTCTGGTCTGTTTCAGAAGAGAAGATGAAGTATCTTGAGTCATGTGTGAAGACAAGGTACATTCTCAGAGGTCAATTGGCAAAAATTGCACCGTTGGCAAATGTCAATATCGAGTCAACATACCTACAGCTAAAGGTTCTTCACATGACGACTATGTTGTTGAGTTCAATTTACCATGGTTGAAGATTGCAATTGTCCACAACCACTTCATGTTGAACGAAAGTCTTACAAACCCATTGTTCGGAAAAGGCAAGTGCAACATTGTCAGAGCTGTAAACATTCTTTTCGAGAAGTTTGTTGGAACAATTCCAGATGACAAGCTGACAGAAACTTTTGTACCAAAAGACGAAACAAACTTTTCACTGTTAGCAAGACCAAAAGTTGTTTCCAGACAAAGTTCTAGTACAAAAGAAGTACACAATTCCACAAGGAGTTGGATTGTTCGGATACCAACCTGAACCAGAAGAACTTCCAATGAGGTTGCCAGAACTTCAAGATGCTATAAACAAAACTTCCATTGAGACATCCAATTGACGTCAAATTGTATTGGAAGCATCTGAGTTAGGTCAGAAGGTTTTATATGAAACAGGTTGCTCGACGATGTTTATGAGATAACAGAGGAAGTTTCTCAGAAGATAAGAGACTCACTTGAATTTCCACAAACTGGACCAATTGGTTGCGACAAGTTCGACTCAAACGAAAGATATTACTATGTCGACCTTAACGCTGCATTACATGAGGTTTGTCCAATATATTCCGACTGGAATTCCAAACGAAGATGGTGAGTTCCCGGAAGGAACTATACAGTTGGAAAAGTCATACAACAACTGTATGATATTAGGAAAGCTTCCAACCCAAACTTGCAATGACACTCAAATTGCTTATGAATTCGACATGGGGATATTCCATTAAGAAACCTCAAGAGATGAAGAGTAAACATTATGAGAAGGTCGACAACTTTGTTGAAAGGTTTTCCCCTTTTGTTTTGAAGTACGAATTCACTCAAGGTCAAAGTGGCTTAGTAACCACATTAAAAACCTATTGTCGAACATTGGTCTTACCCTCAGTTCGCAAAGGCAGTCCTTGACACTACAACAAATTCTTCTCCGAAGTCAAAACCAAAGTGAAGGTTTTACTATGAGAACATTTGACGCACTCATGACGAACGAAGAAGGGTACAACAAACTCATTGAAATGGGCATGGTCGGTGAAAAGATGGGCATTTCAAATTGGACAAAATTTTCACCGAAGTTCATTGTCTCTCCAAGCGTAAGTACTGGGCATACTTGAAGACGGACACAGAAATAAAACATTGCATGAAATAAAACAAATTTTTATTCGAATTTGAATTAAAAATGTGGGAATTCTTGGGAACGGAAAAGGCTTATTTACTTGAGGAACAGGTAAAGGTGGTGGAGGTGGGAGGTGGTGGCAACCAGTCCATTTTATATTCCTTCCTAGCTAATTTCCGTTTAATTTCATTGGTCGCCCTCGGAGTCTTTGAATCGGACAGGTCGAGTTACACCATTCTTGGTCTCAAACTCATATATAACCTGTTTGTCTGTATTTTCGTCGACTTGGCACGAGACACAAACATTGACCAAACGGACAAAAGTGTCATTTCGGATGGTCACGCAGCCAATTCGCATTCGAGCACTTCGAAGAAGCCTTACGTTCCAAGGGAGAGGGTGTCTGGTGCAAGGCAGAGGTCATGAAACTCTACGAGCAGTACATCCTCAATGGCCTGGGAGGACAAATCGTCCTTGGATTGGCAATTCTACCAACTCCTCTGGGACGACCTCCTACGCAACTGGATAACGAAAAGAGCCCAATTCAAGGTAGGGAACTAATTTTTGCAAATTACCCTTAATTTAACATACTTATCCAAATAAACACCTAAATTTACTTGGGGTTTTCCCCCTAAAATAAAATTTTTTTACTCTTAGAACCACTCGGGGCTCTCCTTACGTTGTTGAGACTTGTCACCGGTCAATGTGTCTGACCCTCGTTCTTCTTGTCTGGATTGGAACCCATTGAATTGCGACAAGCTTGCCCATGGAAGATTGAACCGCGATTCCGAAGGTTAAGGTTCAAGTGTCCCAAGTTTGTGAGGACTGGGGTAAAGAACCTTGCCTGTCTCCTTGTTGCGGATTTGGTATGGGTAGGGTTGGGAAATTTCGTAAGCGTCATCGGCAACAAGGGTTGCCCAAACTTCCTTTTCTTCGTGTTCTTCTTCTTCTTCTTCCTCCTTCTCTCCTCTTTCTTCCTCTTCTTCCTCTTCTTTGATAATACCTTCGGCAATTCTGTGTTCACGAAGGTACGGTGTTGATGTTCTGTCCTTTCCGAGTACCTTCCAGATGGCGTCTATCTCTTCGAAGAAACGGTAGATGAGTCGGCAAGGTTCGGTTCTGTCTGTATTGCGCAAGGTTTCCGTGAAAATCGTTTCAGGCATTTCTCATTGGAAGCTTGGTTCAGTGAGGACATGGCTTTGAGATTGGTATCTCTTCATAAGACTACTTTTGGAGAGTCTTAATGGGTTTGTCAGATAAGCTTTCAATTGGCAATTGAATTTGTGAACTGGGCCGCTGTCTGGCAACCTTGAAAGGACATCTGCCATTGGTTGGCTTCGGTGCTTGTTCGGACATTCGAAAAATGAAGTGGTTTGAGAATGACGGTTTTTACTTCAAAAGCTTGTTTATGACCAGTTATGTCATACAACAAGTTTTAAATAATATCTTGTCTCTTCTTCTGAACGTTTGTTGTCTCTTCCGATAAAAGTTTTGCGAATCATGAAACCAAAAAACGTTTTTTTTTTGAGAACGGAAGAGTTCAGGTACAAACGTTCAATTCGTGCATATGTTGGGAGCAGTTCAAACATCTGAGCTAGACTTTCGGACAAAAATTGGGACAAGTCAAAAATTCATCTTTGGTTGCGGACTGCTTGAAGGTAAGTCCCTTACATGTAAGTAGCTCTGGTAAAAGTCTTCTCATTTCTGCTAACTTTTGGAGTATGTCTTCGTAGTTTAGAAGTTTTAATTTTTAATGTCTTATTCCACTCTGTGACATCTAAACCGGTAACTATCCATGAGGTCAAGAGTAGCTTTGGTAGCTTATAGTGGAGCTAATTGTTTCCATCTCTCTGTTGTCTTGGATTGAACTTAGAAATATCTAATGTCATAAAGTATGAAAACAAGTGGTTGTGAAATGTCAGATGTCAAAGTTTCTGCTAAGTCGTCAAAATATTCTGTATCTTGCATATGAGAATCTGACGTTCTGACAACTACATATCTTCTGTCAGAACTTTCTAACTTCATCGGAACAGAATTGTTTGAAACCATAATGAAGTTTGCAACATTTTCACAAACTCTTTGGTCTTTATACTTTCTTTCAACATACTCCAACTTTGTCTGTTATAAGACTCTTCAAAGCATCTGAGTTTAAAAACTTTTGTTGTATCTATACTTTGAAGTTCATTGCAAAAACTATAAGTTTCATATTCTCTATTGAGGAGTTAAATTTACCGCAGATGTTTTCTAAGTGTCATATTCGGATTCGAATAACTTCTAACAGTTTGCATAAGATATCTGTAAAGAATGTGTTCTTACCTGTTCCTTGTTTTCCAATTATAATGAGAGCAGTTTCATTTTTAGCACTTGGATGTTGTAAGATATTTGCAAACCAACATAAGATATACTCATAAACCTTTTCGTTTCCATTGCATATAATTTCTTTGACATGGTCTAACCAAGCTTCTATAATATTTTCTTTCCATTCTACTTGTTCGTATTTATATCCAGTGAAGATAGAATAGAAGTTTGGAGAAGGTGTATAAACTTTATACCTCGAACTGAAAAATCTTCTAACTTTGACAATAAGAATATCCCAAGCATCTAACATCTTCATTCCAACTTGTACAACTTTTATTTTCTTAAGTTTCTGTCTACATTCTTGTTCTGAAACTATTGTTGCTCTTGGTTTGTTAAAGACAACATCCCATTCTTTCATAACATAACATTCTGGGGCAGAGTCGACATAAATGACTAAACGTTTCAAATCTCGACTGCTTTTGTTATAGTCTCTAAATGACACATATTTCTGAATGCTTGGAAGTCAATAAAAATCTGAAACATCTATTCTGTACATTTTTTATAAAAATAAAAAAATATTTTTTTTTATTCTTGACTTTGTTGTTGCATTGTTGCATTTGTTGTTCTTGAGCTATTTGTTGTTGAAGTTGTTCTTGTAATACAATACTTTCACCAGTTGCATCTTCCAATTCGAAACTTTCTGCCGTCATTGACAAATACATAGGACATAAAAGTTTTACAGGAACAAAGTTTGCGTCAACTAATGTCAACGTTATACTTGCCAAAGTGTTTGAGTTCACTAAGGTTGAAAATTCTGCATTCGAATGAACAATAGGCAAAACCAGCAGAGAAAGTGTTGTTTATACGCATGAGTATCTTTTGGTCATAGTAGTTTCTGTCGACATTCGAATAGCACTTTGAACCTAAGTTTTGAAACAATATATAAAATAGGTGTACTTAAAGTCAATGGAACAGACATTCCTTGTATGACACCTTTTCCTGTTATAGGAAATTGTTGGTAGTAAAAACCAGATATAAGTTTTGTATTAATAGCTCATATTGTTTATAGTAAACTCAGTCGGACATCCAAACATAATGAAACCTGCTCTAGTTGCAGCACATGTTACACTCGTCCTTAAAGTATTAAATAAGTCAACAAAACCTGTTGGTGGTATATCTGAGTAAGTATCTTCAAAGGAGTATTTTTTACAAATTCACAACAATAAAATCTTCTGGTTGTCAAAAGAGCAAAACAGGCTTTAGTCGTCATTGTGTTTAAGGTTAGTTTACAATATCGTCCTTGAGGACTTTGTAAGTTTGTTGTTATAGAATTATATGACTCAGGGTTTTTAGTCGTAATAGTATAAACCATTATGTCTTCTGCCATTTACTTAGCAAATAAATTTTAATGAAATGTTGTGGTCGTCAAATATTTTTATGACGTCTGGGAAACTATACTTTAAGTTCAACGTTTCACCTCCTTTCATAACGTATATCTTGTCAATGGACATTATAATGAAACACCACAGCAACTAACGTCGGGTTCTATTTCTTTGATGTTTATATCGTCTGCCTCTGTCAAAAGTTTCAATAGTTTCTTTCAAAACTTCATGAGGTGCAATGACATATGAGTTCACTTTTACAGGGTTGTGTTCGACCAAGTTTAACATTATACTTAAAGCTTGACAATCTTCTCCTGAGTTTTGAAGTTTGTCTTTCAGTTGTTGGTAGTCGTTTCGAATATCTGCAACAGAACTTAAGTCTCTGCTAACTTCAGGGTATGTTGGTTGTTCTTTTACCAGGAACTATTGTTATACATCTTCGTCTTCGTATGGTTTCCCCACTTCAACATCTCTGTCTTTGACATTGACAACAACACTTTGACTGTTTGTTTGAGTTGGTGAATTTAACTTCACATCTGCCATCGCCATTAAACCTTTTGAAACACTTACGCTTCTATTTTTCGGAAATGACATTTTAACTTAGAATAAAAAGATGGACGTATTTGAGTATCTCTTCGAATTGAAGCAAAACAAAGTTTACACACACAAACAATACAAGTTCATTGACAGAGTAGTTCTTTACACAAACAATGGAAAATGTTATAGAATAGCAGTCTTTGCTGAACCAAAATATTTTCATAAAGCAAAGAAAGTTGGTATAACCGAGATGGTGAAAGTTCTTGACGTTGACAAAATATAACAACAAAACTGACCGATATTTCTAAAGGAAAGTTTTTAATACATATTATATCAAAACTGGCGTACTGTCAATATTTGACGGAGAGAAGTCAGTTCAAGAACAACTTACTGACCTGCTGCCAAAATCTGCTCGATGGAAGCTGTCGTTATACCAATCTGAGGAGCCCCAGCAGGTTTCATCGAACGAATCTTCAAAAGAGCATCTTCGTGAAAAGTGCTATTGGTTTTGTAGAACTTCTTTGCTCTCATTCATCTGGACCGTCTCTGTCACCAGTATATTGTATTTGAACTGTACCAACAGTTGAAATACCACCCATAAGTCTTCTGAGTCAGCAAATGGAATGCCAAGCCAAAAGTTTGAACGGTCTCCATTTGTATATTGAGTTTTTTGACCTCCTGTATGAGTCCATACTTTCACATATGGCAATAATAGAACTTTGCATTTCAGGGTTAATGGTTGTTGTGAAGTTGTTGTTAAAAGTTCATAGCATCTAATGTCAAGTTGTATGACCTCATATCCTCAACTGTAGAATATTCTTCTCTGGATAATATTTGCCATCTATGTTTATATGATATTTAATACCAGGGTTGTAGAAACAAGAATAGTCATTTATAGTTCGTCTGAACAGTACAAACATAGTATCTGCATGTTTCATTGCAGTTGTTAAAGCAATATCTGTTCTTGCACCTGGGTCAGCACTTTGGTTTCCAACTTCACCTGCAAAGTCTTTGACAGATATTTGGTGTATAGGGAACATAAGTGGAACTGCAATATATTTGGCAGCTAAAGCATTTGAAATATCTGGGTCCAACATATAGACTGCAAGTCTGCTTTCTATTCTCTTGCATTCAAATTTTTCGCATGTGAACTTAACTGGGTCCCAAGCAGTTCCAGCAGCATTGAAATAATAGTTTTACTTCATTGTTGAAGTTTGAGAAAAGTCTAAGTCAACCTTGTCTTTGCAAAAGTCACAGAACTTGGCTCCACCAGTTCCAGCTACAGTAATGCTGAATGGGTCTTGTGTTGGTGCAATGACTAAGTTATTTTTGCTTGGAGTAAGTTTCGATAGAAATTTTTCCTGCCCAGTTTGGCAAGTATCTTAAAAACCTGAAGATGAGGAAAGATGACAAAGGAACTCTAAGTTTCAGTTTTACTTTAGTGGCAGCAGTTCCATCTGAACCAGAAAGGTTAACATAAACTCCTGGAACGTTAGGGTCAAGTCTTTCTTATTTTCTCAATATTTGCATACTGGTCTGTTTGTTCTCTAGCTTGTGGTTGTACTGAGTTTCTCAAAGCGAACCATTCATAGTTTGCCCATGTTACTGTTTGAACTAAGTCAGAGTTAGAATATATCTTATATCCCATGAAAACTCTGGAGCATATTGGTATCCGACATAGAAAATTCCATTGCAACCTTTCTTGTCAGACAACTTGGCAGAAGGTTTTATTTCAATGTCTTGTTCCACGTATAAGAATGAGTTGTCAATAGAAATAATATGAAACCTGTCGCAAGCAATATCTACTGTTGTTGAAGAACCTTCTCCAAACTCACCTACGTTTCCATAAGAAACAGCAGTTGTATATTCGTAAGTTCCAGGAACTATTTCTGACCTTCTAATGGCATTGTCGCATTCGTTATACCATTCGGAAACATTTCCGTTCATGGCATCCAAAACTGTTGGCGTTATATTCTGAGCGGCGTACATTTCATATGGGTAAAAATATAGAATAGTTGAATTTATTTGTCATAATAGAACCCACGTGGACCAAGCTTTACTTTCTTCCTGACTGAGTTTTTAACTCTTCTTTTTCCTTCATTGCCCTCTGCTTGAAGTTGTTGCATCTTTGCCTCATGTTCATCTAGTATGTTGCAAATTTTCCATGCCCTTTTTGCCTTTGGGCTCTGGTCGCCCATCTCAGGTAACCTATATCCTAGAAAGATTTTGTCATAGTTTGTATTTGAGTCTTCGCGTATTGTTTGCATGACTCTTTCCTGAGTTTCCGGTTCAAGCTCTTCAAACAGAGCTTGTCCATATGGAATAAGCTCGTTTCCAAATATATGTTTTTGTAGCCATTCTGGTTTTCTTTCCATGTTACCAACAATATCTTTTGTGAATGGGAAAGCTTTTACCCAATGTTTCAGTCTTGCGTCATTTATTTCTGTAGTTGGTTTTATTTTGTCAAGGAACATGTTTTTCAATACTAACATTTCATTTGGTACTGTCCATTTGAGTTTTCTTAAATATTCATCCCTTCTCGGTTCATTGTCTGCAAAGTAAGTTTTTATGACATTTTGTAAACTTTCGTTTGCAAGGTCATGTACAATAGGTTCTCTTCCTTCTCTCTCCCTAACTTTCTTTCTAAAACTCTTCACCAAATATACCATCTCTATGGTTCTGTGTAGTTCTTTGAGATAAATGTTCTAGAACGTCAGGTGTTATATTTCCATCAGCCATGTTCATTTCATACTGGTCCAAAATATCTGCATCTTTCATATCTTTCAATGGCATTAAAGCCGCGCTTAAAATACCAGCTATATCTGGTTCACCATTGACTTCCATTGCGTCTACAACTTCTTGGAATTGAGGTTGTAAGTTTATGAACCACCTATCCGGGTTAGCTTTATGACCCCATCTCATTGTAGTTCCATCGTCTGCAGAAAACAAAAGTAGGTTTGTTTCCATCTTGGTTAGGTTCTGAATGAACTTTAAACAATGTTTCATTTCTATATGTTTTCTTGAAATTTAACCTTTTATCTTCACCGAGTTCATCCGAAGATTGAACGTTAAATGCTCGTAAGTAAAAAGGGTTGTTGTATTTGTGTACATTTTCTTTCAGTACTTCCATTCTATGCTGAATATTTTCATCTGGTGTTGGAGTCTTTTGTATGTCGGCAAACATTTTTCGATATTCTTCTACTATGTCAGCTGAATTTTTTTTTGACTCTTGGAAAGATTCCATATTCTCCGCATACTCTTGTTGAGGGTCAAGATTTTTCGGCTGTTCCAAATCTTCATCTAGTTCTGTGAAGTTAGTTTCCAAAGGAGGGACTTGTTCGTTTCCTTCAGGCTCTTCTAGCTGTTGTTGCTGAACTATTTCTTCCATGTCTGGTTGTATCTGAACTTCTTCCTGTGGAGTTTCTTGTACCTCATCTGCTGGCATTTCATATATTCCGAGACCGTTTTCAACAATTTCCCTATCTACGTCATCCGCATTCATAAGCTTTTGTTCTTTCGTTCCGTCTCTATTTTTTACGCGTTTCATGACGAAAGTTGAATTGTCATTTAGCTCTGACATCAAATATCTCGGAGTAAATTCATCCATGTCATTTGGATGATATGCTATTAAATCATATCCCTTAGCGAGCTTGTATTTTCCAGGTTTGAGATTATATCCGTTTTGGTGCTGAGCCATAAAGCTAAATAGGTTCGGGTCAGTATTTCCATCCTTGAACTTTCCAATAGCTTCTTTATATCTGTCACTAAAGTCAATACTATCTGGGAAACCACACTCTTCTTTAAGCATTTTTAAGAATTCTTGGTTTCCTTGTTCTCTACTTCTTTTATGTCCTTGCTCTGTTTGTGGTTGTTGTTGTGCAGGGTTTTGAACTGTTGGTTGCTGTGCAGTGTTTTGAACTGTTGGTTGTGGTGCAGTGTTTTGAACTGTTGGTTGTTGTGTTGGTTGTTGTGTTTGGTTTTTGGTGCATGCCTGTGTCTGTGTCCATGTGACGATGTAAATGTTTTAGGTAGTCCTGGTGCAGGTGCTTCTCTTGGAGGGTTTGGTGGTATATAAGTTCCACCAGCTGGCACATATGTTCCATCTGCAGCGTAATGTCCTACTGATTTTCGTTTTTAAGAAAGCATTTACTAGGTCTGTTTTGGTCTGTTGTAACTCTTTTTCTTGACTTTTCACAACAGTTGCTCTAACGGCGTCATAGGCACTTTGAACTGCCTGTCTCGTTGCTGCATCTGTTATTTTCGTCATATTTTGTGCTACTTCTTTTAACTCTTTGTCGAAACCTTCAGACTTCAGTTTCTTTCCAGATGAGAAGTCGTTCACTTGTTTCACCTTACTATGAAGAGCTTCGAAGGCGTTCTTAAAGTCAGCATTTGTTAAAGCTTCATTTGAACTGTCTTCATCCGCTTGTATTTTTGTCCTTATTGACCCTATAAGTTGGGCTGCTTTAGCGTTGGCTTGGGCATCTAACCAGTCATTATTAGCTTTTATATATTCTGCGCTTTTCATTGCCTTTTGCATGGCTGCGTCGTTATTTTTACTTTCTTGTGCTAAGTTTTCATACTGTACGGTTTGGTTTTGCAACTGTAAAAGTTTTTCTGCCTTTACATTTGCTTCAACTTCTTTTTTATACTCATCGCTATCCATATATGTCTTCAGGGCTTTTTGTTTTATTTCTTCATCTTTCAGTACTTTATATTGAGTAGTATGGTTTTTTTCAAATTTATAACATCTTGTTCCATTTTTGCTACTTCTGCTGCTTTTTCTGACACTTTTTTCGCATATTCCTCTGTACTTAGTTCTTTCAGTTGTTCTTCTTTCTTCTTTTTCTCTACGTTTAACTCATTGAGTTTCTTTGTGTGTCTGTCATATTCTAGTTTCTTTTCGTTTTCACTTATTTGTTTCTGTATGTCTATGTTTGACTTTTTGACATCTGCTATTTGATTTTTGAGTGAACTCAAATTCATTTGACTTTGAGGTTATAAGCTGTTCGTCCTGCAGCTCCACCATAGCCTGCCATTTTCGCTAAAAGTGCCGCTCTTAAACCTCCACTCTGTGCACCAATAACTCGGTTTAAAAGCATAGGGTTGCTTGACATTTGTTGCAACATAGTGGGGTCATTCATAATTTGTTGTTGCAACTGTTGTTGTGGTGTTAGTTTTACTATTGGATGTTTCAATGCTCTCTTCCTCTTACGTATATTCTTACGTAGCTTACGTGGCATTTTAAGTGAAGTTAAAAAGAGGCTTTTGACAGATGTTTATTGTGACTTCTTCGTAAAGACTTTGTTGAGATTTCTTCGTAAATGAGTGTAAATGACCCAAAAATATATTTTAGGTGAAGAGGTGAGATTTCACCTCTTTTTTCACCTCATTTCTCACCTCTTGAATTTTCATGAATTTCTTCGTAAAGACTTTGTTAAGACTTCTTCATCTAATTTCTCATGAACTTCTTGTCTATGTTTGTCAAGATTTCATCGTAAAGACTTTGTTGAGATTTTCTTCGTAAATGACCCTAGTAGTATATTTTTGGTGTAAATTTCATGAAAATTCAAAGAGGGTGAAAAATTAGGTGAAAAAACAGGTGAAATCTCACCTCTTCACCTAAACATTATTTTTTGGTGTAAAATTCATGAAAATTCAAGAGGGTGAAAAATTAGGTGAAAAAACAGGTGAAATCTCACCTCTTCACCTAAACATTATTTTTGGTGTAAATTCATGAAAATTCAAGAGGGTGAAAAATTAGGTGAAAAAACAGGTGAAAATCTCACCTCTTCACCTAAACATTATTTTTGTTGTAAAATTCATGAAAATTCAAGAGGGTGAAAAATTAGGTGAAAAAACAGGTGAATCATCTCACCTCTTCACCTAAACATTATTTTTGGTGTAAAATTCATGAAAATTCAAGAGGGTGAAAAATTAGGTGAAAAAACAGGTGAAATCTCACCTCTTCACCTAAACATTATTTTTGGTGTTAAAATTCATGAAAATTCAAAGAGGGTGAAAAATTAGGGTGAAAAAAAACAGTGTGAAATCTCACCTCTTCACCTAAACATTATTTTTTGTCTGATTTTACGAAGAAGTTTGACAAAACATTTACGTTCATGTTTGACAAAACATTTACGAAGAAGTCTTGACAAAACATTTACGAAGAAGTCTTGACAAAACATTTACGAAGAAGTCTTGACAAAACATTTACGAAGAAGTCTTGACAAAACATTTACGAAAAGTCTTGACAAAACATTTACGAAGAAGTCTTGACAAAACATTTACGAAGAAGTCTTGACAAAACATTTACGAAGAAGTCTTGACAAAACATTTACGAAGAAGTCTTGACAAAACATGTACGAAGAAGTCTTGACAAAACATTTACGAAGAAGTCTTGACAAAACATTTACGAAGAAGTCTTGACAAAACATTTACGTTCATGTTTGACAAAACATTTACGAAGAAGTCTTGACAAAACATTTACGAAGAAGTCTTGACAAAACATTTACGAAGAAGTCTTGACAAAACATGAAAACATATATAATTTGTGAAAAGCGACACATTATATATAATGTTTTCGACCCAGAAGACTAACAATTTTCCGAATAAAAACTTCATTTATACTAAACATCAACATCAGGGCTAGAAGGCACGAAGTGCCTGGAAGCCCCACTACCTTTTTTTTTTTTTTTTTTTTTTTTTTTTTTGAAATCCTCCAAAAATTCTTCGAAATGTTCTAAAATATAACCCGGAGAATTATAACAAAATTCATTAATTTCTAACATATACGTATCTAACAATTCATTTGGAATTTCAAACGATCTTAAATATGTAATTGAATTTTGTATCTTCTCATTTATTTGAGAAAGTTTTTCTTCAGCATTTTCCAAGTTTTTGAACTTTCTTGAGGGAATTAAAGGGTGAGAGATTTATAGTCTATCTATATATCTCCCACCCTCTAATTCCCTCCCTGACAGCGGGAAACTTTGTCTGAATGTTAAACTATTCAGACAAAGTTTCCCACTGTTTGCGAAGGAATTGTTGGCTATGATGTACTGATTCATGATCAGTACATCATAGCCAACAATTCCTTATATAAAGTTCAAAAACTTGGGTGCAATCAGAACTGATTGCACCCAAGTTTTTGAACTTTCTTGAGGGAATAGAAGAGTAAGCGGTATACATTATGAATATATACCTCTTACCCTTCCATTCCTCTCTGACAGCGGAAAACTTGTGTCTGAATGTTAAACTATTCAGACAAAGTTTCCCGCTGTCAGCGAAAGAATTGTTCCATCTGGTGCATAGAGTGTGAATCTATGCACCAAATGGAGCAAGTCCCTCGCGAAATTGCCCAAACTTGCGTCGCATTTCAAAGATTGCGACCCAAATTTTGGCGATTTCTAGTAGAGATGGAGTATTTTGAGTTACTGACCTATATGCAGTGGCTCAAAGGGCTCCATCTCTACTTTGAAGCAAGGAAACTTTCCTCGAAATTTTGATAATTTGAAGAAAGTTTTCAAGCAATTAACAAAGGATTACTCGCTATGAGGTAAAAATTCTAGATTTTCACCTCATAGCGAGAGCTTCCCTTTCATTGCTTGAAAACTTTCCCCAGCTTCAAAATTGGGGAAAGGGCTGTAAAGTCGACTCCGATACCAGCAGGTACCAGAGTATTTAAAAGAGAAGCCCTCGTACGAGTTTCTATGAAGACCTTCTCATTCAAGAAGATCTGAATAGAAAATCGTACGAGGGCATTGGAAACTCGCGTCTGGTACATGTTAGTACCAGAGTGTTTGAGATTTGAAGACTCTGGTACTAACATGTACCAGAATTTATGATGAATTTAAGATGGACCATTATAAAATGGTAGCGGTTTGTTTCAAAAAAATTAGATGAGATTTGCATAGATATAGATTATATGATTTATACATATGAAAAATAATATATAAAAATATAATTTTGAGATAATTATGTAAATAATATTTTAAATATTTGAATTTGAGGTATAATTTTATAGTAAAATATATTCTAAAGAGTATTTATATAAATATTGTAAAATAATATAAGTAATAAAAATTGAGACCTCCTCCCTGTTTTTGATGTTTTGTCACTTTTTCGGTAATTCTTATTGTTTCGACAAGTCTTGTATTTTTTCAGAACAAGTCTTGTATTTTTTCAGAACAAGTCTTGTATTTTTTCAGAACAAGTCTTGTATTTTTTCAAGACAAATCTTGTTCTGAATCAGGACAAGACTTGCACTTTTTAGTCAGTTTTTCTTGTAAAGTTCTCAAATTTGAGAACAATTGTCCTGATTCAAGACAAGTCTTGTATTTTTTCAGAACAAGTCTTGTATTTTTTCAGAACAAGTCTTGTATTTTTTCAAGACAAATCTTGTATTTTTTCAAGACAAATCTTGCACTTTTTCAGGAAATCCTATCGTCCAACTTTACAAATGTCACTTTTTCAACATGATTGCATTTTGGTCGGGGAACAACTTTCTCTCATTTTGTCACTTTTCTATCGTTGTGTTTTGTCACTTTTCCCTCGGGTGTGTGTCAGAAAATATCCAAAATCTTTATAGCCTCGTATCTCCTTCAATTCTTGACGGTTTGACATGTATGACACACCATTCAATTCAGAATTATGTGCTGAATCTTATGACCTTCATTTGTTCGTGACTTCTTTTCACATATGTAACCCTGAATTTTTAACATTTCTTTAACACAGAAAAATAAAGTTAGTTTTATTTTTATTTATTTTTTTATTTTGTATGTAAAGACAGTAATGTCAACATTAGAGAACACAACAACTGCTATCGTTCATGAAGCCATAAATGAAGAATACGAATACATACAATATAACAAACAACTTCGCCTCATTCGTTCGGTCAAAGATGACATGTACCAAATGCAAAGTATAATGAATGCTCTTCGTTCTACAAAGCAAGCATATCATTGGTTTGAAAACCAACAGACAAAAGAACTTTTAGAAGAATTTCCTCATATGATTGCTTCCCTCGGAAAACCGAGAGAAGAGATTCCGTACGAAAATCGCAAGAATTTGGCTCCTGGTTTGAAAGGTTATTATGTTCATAGACTTTTAGTAAACGCTGTAGCAATGTGGGCTTCACCTCGTTATGCTTGTTATATTTTCATGATGTTAGATGAACTATATAAAGCAGAACGTGGAGAGATGGAAAAGAAACTTCAAGCAAAAGATGAAGTCATTGAATCCAAAGACAAAAGCATACAGAAAAGAATACCACGTTCAGTACCAAAAGGAAAGGAAAAGAGTTATAAGTATATGATTTACGCTGAAGAGTTGGAGAAAGAAGAAGATAAAGATATGGTTATGTTGCATTTAGTGAGAAGAAACAACAAGAGCTTTTATGACTTAGCTAAGATATATAAATCTGATAGAAACTGGTTCTATCGTGAAAACTTACCGATTTCAATGACACCGAATGAGCAAATAAAGAAAATTGTCAAAAATACTCTTCCTCAAACACACTATGACATCAAAGGTTGCACAATACTTACATTTAAAGAAGACTTAACATTACTGAAGGAAAAAATAACAGAATATTTCGACAACTTCAAAGAGGAAGAATGAAAACTTACCGATTTCAATGAAAAACATTAACTTTTTGACGAAGTGAAGATTTGCACTTTGACAAAATTTAATGAAAAACATTAACTTTTTGACGAAGTGAAGATTTGCACTTTGACAAAATTTAACCAAAAACATTAATTTTTTGACGAAGTGAAGATTTGCACTTTGACAAAATTTAATGAAAAACATTAACTTTTTGACGAAGTGAAGATTTGCACTTTGACAAAATTTAACCAAAAACATTAACTTTTTGACGAAGTGAAGATTTGCACTTTGACAAAATTTAATGAAAAACATTAACTTTTTGACGAAGTGAAGATTTGCACTTTGACAAAATTTAACCAAAAACATTAACTTTTTGACGAAGTGAAGATTTGCACTTTGACAAAATTTAATGAAAAAGTTAATGAAAACTTACCGATTTCAATGACACCGAATGAGCAAATAAAGAAAATTGTCAAAAATACTCTTCCTCAAACACACTATGACATCAAAGGTTGCACAATACTTACATTTAAAGAAGACTTAACATTACTGAAGGAAAAAATAACAGAATATTTCGACAACTTCAAAGAGGAAGAATGAAAACTTACCGATTTCAATGAAAAACATTAACTTTTTGACGAAGTGAAGATTTGCACTTTGACAAAATTTAATGAAAAACATTAACTTTTTGACGAAGTGAAGATTTGCACTTTGACAAAATTTAACCAAAAACATTAACTTTTTGACGAAGTGAAGATTTGCACTTTGACAAAATTTAATGAAAAACATTAACTTTTTGACGAAGTGAAGATTTGCACTTTGACAAAATTTAACCAAAAACATTAACTTTTTGACGAAGTGAAGATTTGCACTTTGACAAAATTTAATGAAAAAGTTAATGAAAACTTACCGATTTCAATGAAAAACATTAACGTAAACATTAATGATAAAATTTATTTCCTGGACTGTTGTCAAAATGTCATGTTGTCATCATTTTTAAAAGAAGTTAATTAACCTGGTAGCACATGGTGACGTGGTGACACTTTCAGTTATTCAAAAATATATTTTTGCTTAAATAGCTTCAGGGTCTATTTCTTCAACCATTTCACTTCCTTCGTCAATGTCAATAGAAGCTTCTTCAACCTTTGGTAAGAATTTCTGTATAACATCTTTGTTCGTTATTGTCTTCAGAGATGAAGGATAATATTTCACATTTGTTTCACCTTTCTTATATTCTTTCTGTTCGGAAAGATTCATAGCAATACTGAAGAAGTCAATGTTAGAGTTCTTTATGACAGTATAATGAGTATCTTTGACATTCACGAAGAAACTCTTTTGTTTCAAAACTACTGCTAACTCTTGTGAAGTATAACGTTTGCGGTCAATGACGATAGCTAATGGTCTGACATACTGACCAAACTTAGATTCTTTCACAAACTTCTTGTTAAAGATAACATTAACATTTGAAGCATTATTGAACTCATTCTTGATGGCATTAGCGAGAGCATTGTATGAAAAGAACTTGCAATCTTGCATGTGTTTCATTATAATAAAAAGTTCGAAATATTTTAAAACTAGCCTTAAAAAATCTAAGCTAATTTTTTTCTAAGAAATTTTTTTATTTCCTACTAAAGATGTATCGGAAGTTGTCTAAGTTAGAACACTCGGAAATAAAACAACTTCTTACAGAAGCTAATATAGATGTTGCAAAGCATTACGCAACAAACAAAAAGGCACTCGCTGACATCCTCAATGACTACAATGGTGAAATAACTTATGATAGAATTCATGAGTTCATAAATGCAAGAGCATTTCCTTTAAATGACGTTGCTATTGACTTATATCATAGACGTTCAATACCTCATGAAGTAAGAAGAGAAATGTTTGACATAACAAATGCAAACGTTGGTGAAACAAGAAGAAGAGACGACACACTGAAACAACAGAGAAGAGAGATGTTTAAAAGTGCTATAGAACAAGTTCGCAAAGCTAACGATGTCATTCGTTCCATTGACGACAAACCAAAAGAAGGTGAGAGATGGTTAAAGAAAGATGAAGAGAATAGGAAGAGAAATGTGAAGTCTGGCAATAGACTCATTGACTTTAACATCGAAGCTTTAGATGAACCAAACAGAGACTATTTACACAAACATTTCGGTAAGGTTTTCATGAGACTCTTAGAGACGATTAAAATAAACTCCCAACAAAGATGGATGGTATGTTATAAACTTGGTGGAAAGTATGAATGTTCTACGTTAAACCTCAATAATATTGGAACATTACTACATCAGCTCTTGAAGGAGAACTTTATATCAGAGATAGAAGCAAATGCCGCAGGTATTGTTGAAATGCACTATGACTTCTTCTTGACAAACATAAAGAATCTTACTGAAATAAAGATGTATGATTTAACTGAATATGAAGGCTTAACGATGTCAGATGTTAAGAAAGGCAAACCAAAAAAGAGACCATATAGAGATGAAAGCACACTGACAAATGACCAGAAAGCCATTTTGGAAGCTCTTAAGCAAACAGGAAACCCAGCACTTATAGAAAGCTTTTGGAAAGATAATGGTGAAAAGAAGTTTTATAAGAAGAGAAGCGGTCAGTTCTGGAAGTATCTTTGCACATTACCTATAAATCTTGAACGCTACCAAATCTTCAATGAACTGAACAAAAGAACTGCAACACTTATGACAGAAGACAATTGTTTCGTTTATGCTTGCATTCAGGCTGGAGTAAATGAAGAAACTATTGACCACATGAGAGAAGTCATTCGTGTTAGAGACTTTCCTCAAAGTAAAGTACAAGAAATTTCCGATTCAACAGGTATAGCATTTAATGTTACCATTGGTTATTTCAATGACTCAAGACATAATGAAATAAAGAGATACATACCAAAAGAATGTGAAACTGTTAGAACTATTGACTTACTTCTTGTTGAAGACCACTACATGCTAAACGAAAGATTACCAATGACAACATATTTCATTCGCAACTATATAGAAATCTTGAAGGAGTGTGGTGGAATGAACATTGAAAAACAAATGAAGATTTATACAAAGAGAGAAGATAAATATGTAGTTCGTTATGATAGAACAACACCGTTATGGGATGTTATGAAAACATTGTGGGAGTGCAAATATTTCGAACCTATTTCTTATGGAGAACTTTTCACATATACGACTGACTTATATAAACAGAACCTTGCACCATTTAAAGATTTGACATATGCTCCAAAGTATTGTGTACAACTGAAGAAGAAAGCAGAGTCAAAAGAAGTAAATAAAAATAAGTGCAAGTTCATTCCTGAGCACGTTTTCTTTGCTGATTTTGAGTGTAGTACGGATGGCTTTCATAAAGCTTTTAACATCTGTTATGACAGTGAAGATGGTTCAGTGAGTGAAAGCATTTGGGGTCAGAACTGTGCAACAGAATTTTTGGAACGACTTCCTAACAAGAGTTTAATATATTTCCATAACCTCAGTTATGATATAAACTTCATCTTAAGACACATGACAGAAGTGAAAGGAACTCCCATCATTAAAGGTTCACGAACAATGCAAATAACTGGCTTATATAAAGGAAGGACAATTATTATAAAAGACTCTTACAGTGTTATAAATAAGAAGCTTAAACTATTTCCTGCTATGTTTAACTTACAAACAGGACCGAAAGAAGTATTTCCATACAACTACTACAGCAGTGTTTTGTTAGCAAATGACAACAGAACTGGTGTCATTTCTGAAGCATGTAAGTTTATCCGGGATGCAGATACATTCATGAAAAACATAGATTCCATCAAAGGTTGCAGAATAGATGAGAACCACTTCGACTTAGAAAAATATAGCACATTCTATTGCAAACAAGATGTAAGAATTTTAAGAGAAGGTTTTGTTAAGTTCCGCAATGACATATTGAAAGAATTTGATTTAAACGTATATGACTACGTTAGTATTTGTTCTATTGCTAACAAATTATTTGAGAACAGAGTGTACTTCCCGAATGGAAATTTATATGACCTCTCAAATAAACCAAGAGAATTTATTTCGAGATGCATTCAAGGTGGAAGATGTATGCTGTCAGATAACATGAAACAAAAGAGCGAAAAGAAACTCATTGCTGACTTCGATGCTGTTTCATTATATCCCTCAGCTATAGCAAGACTTTATACTTTAGAAGGAATTCCAAAAGTATTGAAGGATGAGATGTTAAGCACAGAGTATCTCATGAGACATTTATTCGATGATGACCAAAAGGAACCCATTGGTGAAAAGTTTATGTCTGGCTTCTTTGTTCTCATTAAGATAACAGAGATTGGAATACATAGACACTTTCCTTTAATAGTTTGTGACCCTGAACTAAATCCAGAACTTAACGTTCCCAGAAGTTCAAACACTTGCTGTCTCATGTATGTTGACCATATAACATTACAAGACCTCATAAAATATCAAGGTGTCAAATGTGAAGTGTTGCAAGGATACTATTACGATGGAAACAGAGATATTAGAATAAGAGATGAAGTAAAGAAGTTGTTTGAGTTAAGGTTAAAGTATAAGAAAGAAGGAAATCCTTTGCAAGAAAATATAAAGCTCATTCTGAACAGTATTTATGGCAAAACTATTCTATCTCCTATTGAGTCAAAAATAACCATAGTAGATGACAAAGATGCTATAAGATATGCCATCAGAAACTACAACCATATAGTGAAGTTCGAAGGATTGGATGGTTCAGATAAAACTATTTTCAAGCTAACGAAAAGCATTTGCAGACACTTTAACTTCTGTCCACTTGGTGTAAATATTCTATCAATGTCGAAGAGAATAATGTGTGAAGTATTCTGTACTGCTGAAGACTTAGGAATGGACATCTTTTATAGCGATACCAACAGTATGCATCTCTACAATGAAGATATCCCTCGTTTAGCTGAAGAGTTTGAGAAACGTTATGGAAGAGTTCTCATTGGTAAAAACCTTGGTCAATTTCATAGCGACTTTGCAGAAATAACACCTGGAAAACAAAGTTTAGCATACAAGTCAATATTTTGTGGAAAGAAGACTTACATAGACTTACTCACGAATGATTTAAATGAAGTTGCATTTCACTGCAGAATGAAAGGCGTGAAGCAAGATGTTATTGCTTTAACCGCTAATGAAATGTTTCCTGACTCTGTTCAGTGTTTCTATGATGAAGATAAAGGTTTAATGGTTCCGCAAGGAACATATGACAAAGACTCTGAGTTCAGTTTAATGAAACTTTACAAAGCACTTTATGACGGTCAAGAGATTGGATTTGACTTATGTAAGTCATGTCAACCTTGCTTTGAAGAGAAGTTTAACTTTTCTATTCAGACTAAGACTTCATTCATAAGAAAGCTTAAGTTCTGAGGTCATGAATGAGAAAAATAATGAGGTCATTTATTTTTGTCAGCAATGAGGTCATTCGTGATAAAAATAAAACT
Source organism: Trichomonas vaginalis G3 (assembly GCF_026262505.1). Classification (NCBI taxonomy): domain Eukaryota; phylum Parabasalia; order Trichomonadida; family Trichomonadidae; genus Trichomonas; species Trichomonas vaginalis. The sequence goes on along the minus strand of NC_067206.1, from coordinate 22,796,396 downwards.
AGCGGCAAGGGCGAAGCCCATGTGGTCATTTACAATACTGCGATGGTAGAGTTTAAGAGTTGTGCTTCAATGTAGAGACAGTCCTTATGGTCTGGAGGTAAGAACACTGGGCAGTTATGGTCATGAGTGGAGAACATGTCTATCCAAAACTCACGATTGAAGCCAGTTAATTTATAGTATTTAGGGTTAGGAAGTGGTGAAGTTCTTGTATGACCAATGAACTCATTTTCAACTCCCTTACTTAAGTTTGAATATAATATAGCTTGCTTTCTATCCCAAATGCCAGGTGTTACAATCTTTGAAAATTCATTTTTCCTCGGAAGCATTGCATCATAATTGAAAACATTCTTGAAATCTTCATTGGGTTCAGAGATTTGAAACTTATACGTAATGGATTTTCTTTCTCTTTAGCGACTTCATTGAATGGTGAATATATAACAAACTGACAGTCATGAGTTCCATCTTCATTTTCATTAAATTCATAATGAAAGTCTATAAGTTGTGGCTGACTACCTTCTTCTTTCAGTTGTGCAAGAAACTCACGTAAAGGCTGTAAAGTTTGTACTTCAATGTTGAACTTTTTCTCGAACATCTCATTAAATGAAATCATACATTGCAACAATGTTGTATCGTCTTTAAAGTATTTGTATATGTGAATGTTTTGGGCGCTTAAAGACTGTTCGTCATTTTCTATCTCGACTTGAAGTATAAAGTCAACCTTTCTGAAAGCACGTGTTATATACATAGATGTTATGCCAATGTACTTCTCTTCATTTATGTTCACAATCCAGTCTGTTGGAAACTTAAACGTTACTCTGTTCCCCTTTATTTTGACGTCAGGGTTTTCACTACTGAACGCAACAGTTAAAGGTATTTGTCTATACATTTAATTCGGATAAAAATAAACCATTTACTCTTTCTTTGCTTCAGCTTCTTTAGCTTTTGTTCTTCCTTTGCTTCTTCTCTCTAGCTTTCTTCGCCAGCAAACGTGGGTTCTTTGTCTTCCAGCAGCTAATGCAGCAGTTGTTTTTCACTAAGTTTTCTCTTTGGTCTCTCTGGCTTTTGTTCTTGTTTTTGTTCCTTCAGTTCGGATAAAATTTGCTCACGAATTTCTTTCTTCAATGCTTCAACATCTATGACCCCTTGGGTCTTGTCCGTAGAGCTTGTCTGAGTCATTTGACTGCAGATAAAAAACAAAATTAAAACTTTAACCGATGTAAAATGAGCTTGTCAAAATCAGAGCGAGAGTCTATTATATTAAATGACGCAAGAGGAATACAACATCCTTTCTATTACGTAAGTCAGAGTAAAGATGGTAAAATATACGTAAGAAAAAGAAAGGTTCCATTAGCGAATGCAGAAAGCGACAACATTAAGGTGTATGGCAAGGGTGAAGTCCACGAAGCCCATATAAAACCTTCTATTCAAACTGAAAAGTCAATAGAACCAGAAGAAAAGAAGCCAGATGTACTTTCAATAACGAACCAAGAGCTTATTGCAAAGTTCGTGAATTTCATTGAAAAACAAACCGAGTCAAAGAACCCTGACCCACCAGTGAAAGAAGTTGAGACAAAAGAGAATGTACAGTTCATTGAAAATGTCAAGAAACAACTTCCACCACGAATGCCAAGAAGAAGAGTGAGAATAATGAAGTAAATAGATATTTTTATCTGAAGTAAATACATGCAGAACGAACAGTTAAACGAATTTACTCCAGCAGAGCATATTCATCAGATTCGCTCATATTTCGATATCATAGACAATGCAGTTCAAATTGGTGACACTAATAGAAAATATTCTGACGCAAAGATTCCATCACAACCTGGAACTGCTAAAGATAACACATGGGTAACATTCAATCTCTCACCTCCTGGTGAAAATATGTTGGACCTTTACAATACATTCATTACGTATAAAATGGAAGGTCAATTTATTGTAGATAAAGAAATTGGTTCAGGTTCCAATAAAACAAACCCACCAGGATTTTGGATTGGTTTCGATGACGCTTTCTATGCAGTTGCTGGATATCAAATCCTTGCAAATGGTCGTATCGTATATTCTCAAGACAACGCAAGAGAAGAAGCATATATAACTTCAAACTCACAAACTACCGAACAAATAAAGAAAGTAGATGTTTTCTCAAAGACTCGACATGAAGATGTATGGAGTCATTCGGGAACATGCAGAACAGGACAAATTGTTAGTGGTCCAATTACAGCAGGAAAATCATTTGATTTTAAGCTTCGTTTAAGAATTCCTGTTAGAAGATTCCTTCCATTAGAAGCTATTCGATTTATTCCAGCTTTTGCAGGAAACATTCAGCTTAAAGTAAAGTTCAGTAGCGACGCCTTACAATGCACATCTATATCTGTAAATGATATCATTGCTTTCAATCCAACTCTTAAAGTTGCATTTGCTTCAGATTCAAATCCACCGACAAATAAATTTGTTCCATGGAATGAACCATTCACTATGATAACGAAGGCAGTAGAAGCTAGTGGAACAGTTACTATTACAACTGTAACCAGCAACTATTTCGAACAAAGATGGATTTTAATGAATGTTTCATTCATCCAAAGTCATTCTCTTTAGACCCTAACATTTATACAGAACTTGTAGAACATTATACAAACGAGGCTTTATGTTTTCCTGTTAAAGTTATGGATTGGATTCCTATGGACGGTTCATTCTCAAAGAATACAGATAGTTCAAGTGCAACATTTACAGCAGCTTATACGCCTATTAATGTTAAAAGTATTTGGGCACTATTTAGAAAGAAAGACAACTATTATGTTAATTTTGAGAACCCTAAGTTTAAATATCTTCAGCTTTCCATGGGAGCTTATGGAAATATGCCTGCAGAACCTGAAAAATCATATGGACCTGTATTTTATGAAATGGTTGCGAACGCTGCAATACAAACAATGATATGATAGGATTTAATGAAGATGTTATGAGGTCATTGGTGGATGATGGTAGTGTGGAACATAAATGGGATAGCTATGACAACACACATTTCTTATGTGGTTTTCCAACAGAAGTGGACTTTTGCTTCCAGCAAGGTCAAACATCTACTGCTCCAATAACATACAAATTGTCTGTTAAAGGACCTATTGAACTAGCAACTGAAAACGTACCAAAGCCACTTATTGGATTTATGAGGGATTGTTGCTTTGCCATTCAGGTAAGACAGTCAGGCATCCCCATAATAAGATTAGATGACTATAACTTAGCACGGACGACAGTGAGGAATAAAGGATGAACGTTTATTTTTAAAGCTTATAAATGAGTTCTTCATCAAGCTCTCGCGAACCTTCACCATCTATGAAACAAACTTTACCAAACGATTATGGAGCACCTATTGAATATTTCTTACGAGCTGCACAATGGCAAAGAGCAGTCTCACCAAGGTTAGGTGTTCCACCAGCTCCTGTCAAAAATAGCATTTGGTCAAGTCCTTATATAAATATGGTCTCCCACTAGGTTTGCTAGCTACAGCAGGAGCAGTTATGATGTTGAAAAGAAATAAAGCAAATGTTGTAAATAATACTGAAGTAGCTGAAGTTAAACAAACTCCAACACCTTCACAAGCAAAACCTTCAATGACTCCTGAACCTATGGAAGTACAAACTCCTGTTCAAAAGTCAACTCCTAAACCGACTCCAACATTTAAACCAGAACCTACTCCTCAAATAAATCGTAAAACTCCTGCGTTTCCTTACTGAAAAAATAACGTTATTTTTATTTAATATTAAAATTTTATTTGATTGAAATGACGACTAAAGTCACTGAAGCAATGAAACAAAAGTTTTTGGTAGAATACATTAAATCAGGAACTATTCCAGAAGGTTTTTACATTCATACTATGAAGGATGGTAGAGTTCAGTTTAGAAAGATAAAGCAACCATTAGATAGAGAAGGTATATTAAGGAAGATTAAACTTCATGAGGACAACATTGCTGAACTTAAGAAGAAGTTAGAAGAGTTGGAGAAAGGAAGAGAGTTATAAAGCAATGAATTCAACAAGGTTAGAAATGAGGGTAGAAATGAGGTTAGATCTACCCTTCTACCCTAAATTTATTTTTGCGCTATGTTTTCATACGTGTGAGGGTGGTGATATCATTAATTTTTAAGTTTATTTTTATATAAATGACGAAAACTATTGAGATAACAAACTACAACGGTCATGAGTTCAAGAATTTGTTCTTCGTTCCTCGTGAAAATACATTCTATCAGATACGAGGGAGAAAGGGTAAAGTTAGTTTGAGCGTTTATGAAGGAATGAAGAATGGAAAGTTTATACAAGCATACGATACAAACGGTAAACGTGTTTCATTAGCTTTGTCAAAACTTACTAACATTTATTTTGACAGTGACTTTGACCTATATGAAGAAGAAAGTGAGTCAGAAGATTATGAGCTGTTATGTGAAGCACAGCAATGGGAGGAGTTGCAATACTTTTGTAAGTGAGAACGTTTATTTTTACATTAATGAAGTCATTAGTGGTTGGCGGTTTGTAAATATTTAAGGTTAAGTTAGTGTTGTCGTTTGTGTTGTAAAATATACGTTAACGGTTTTGTAAATATTTAAGGTTAAGTGGTGTACGGAGGCGCGCAGTGCCTCAGTACACGACTTAGGTATACTAACTAATAATCCCGTATTTTTGGGATCAACTTCAGAAAATACTATTGATGTATCAATCACTCTTCCTAATCCGAAATCATCTTCCCCTGTGACACTTCTCGCTTTATATGAATTAATTACAGGAAATGAAATAGATTCATATCCTAGATATATCGCAATCAAAATTTTTCCAACTTACAAGTTTGATTTCGATATCATTGAAATGAATACTACAAATATACGTGTGAATCTGAAATTGGATTATAATTATCGTTCTAATTACACAATCAAATATGTAGTATCTACTAGCAAAGTTTCTGCAAGATCCAGCTTCACAAAACTACAAGAAAAAGCTACAGAAACAGAGCAGCAATTAGATATTAGTCATGATTCAAAACCCGGACATTATTACATTGGAATTAAACTAGAATTTGAAAATGATGAAAACCAAGAACCTTTTGTTTCAAAAGAAATCGACTTTGAGAAATCATTGTCTGCATTATCAATTGGTCGCCGAACATTGACTGATGGCGGTTACTCGGCTAAGCAAGGCTACACAGTAATACTCCAGCCAATGGCTGAAAATTCAAATACTCATGTATACGCAAAGTTCGGAAATAATCAGTTCACATTTTTCAAGAATAATACTATTGGCATTAATTTCAACGAAAGTGGTGTCATTTATGTCAATGGTAGTGCTAATATTAACTGTATTGTCATGTCAATATCCAGTATTAAGAACGATGATTCTGTAATTATGATTGGAAATGGCGAATTTAGTGCTGGAAATATGGAAAATGTTGATTTTAATATGGAAAGTGCTAAAAATTATTTATTTGTTCTTTCATCATTTGATGGAAAAGGCCAATCATCTTTGGATGGAGATATCGATGAAGACGCATTGGAACTCGTAAGATACAATGCAGATGGTACAAAAATAGTTAATTCACAGCCATCAAGAAAGTTATTGGCTGGTTCTTCACAGCCAGACAATATTGACATTTATTCAATGAAAAATTATAATGATGAATACAAGTTCAGTTATAATTTCAAAACAACAAATTCAAATGATAAAGAAAGAATCATAATTAATTCGAAATTCGGAACCCATAATATGGCTTCAGAACCTGATGCAGTCAAAGTACAAGAATCATCTCCTACACCAGGCAACAAAGGTGGTAATACAGCACTCATTGCTGCAGTCGTGGCGGTAATAGTTATTATCGTAATTGTTTGTGTTATCGTCTTCTTTGTGATGAAAAAGAAGAAACAGGCAAAAAGAAATGACTCAGAAGAAGGAGATGTTCATGAAGACGAGTCATTCGATAGAGCCAATGCAGTTTAATTCATTTTCAGTTTTTTTTTTCATATACTTAAATTTCAATAATTTTTACATTTTTTAAAAGTGGACTTACTACATTCTGACATTCTCTCAGTTTTTTTTGCACATTCTTCTGACCAAAAATATTAACTTTTGTAATACAAAATGCAATTTTCACAAAACTTAAGGGTGTACTGACCACTTTCTGATATTCTCTCAAGTTTTTTGACACGGAAGATTTCTATCACAATATTCTAAGGTCAAAAGTTAATATTTTTGGTCAGAAGAATGTAAATATAAATCATTACATATAGGGTGTCCAAAGGTGCGTTTAGCACAGCGCTCTATATGAGACTATTAAAGGAGATATATGCTGATTATAAATATATAATAAAAAATATGAATATATGTATATGATGAGTAAGTTGTATTTTGGCGCCATGCCGGGATATAAAATGAATTTTGAGACAAGAGGCAGTTTCGCGGGAAATTTTGGCGGGATTTTTTTCATTTTTTTAATGAATCATAAAGAAAACATCCTCGCTCTTGCAAAAAAATGCAAAGACTGTAAAAAAATCTACGAGACATTGGTAAAATGCTTCGGTATGGATGCTCCTAGCTATTCCACTGTAACGTATCATGTTCGGATGTATCACTTCATGAACAAAAAGGCGCCCATCATAAAAATTGACAAAAAATCGCCGGATCAAAGAAAAATCAAAGCAATTCTTCAAGCGCTAGATGAAGACCCAAGAGCATCACTCAGAAGGATAGAGGAGATGACAAAGATACCACGTACAACAGTCAGTTATTATCTGCACAATTATTTGAACTACAAACTAGCGTATACACGTTGGGTTCCGCACAACCTTAATTCAGTTCAAAAAAAATCTAGAGTCCAATCTTCGAAAGAGCTCCTCTCTATATTGGGTGCGTATCAATCCAAGAAGTTTCGCTTTTTAGTAACAGGGGACGAGTCTTGGTTTCAATATGCAACAGAAGCCAAAATCATGTGGATCCCGAAGGATGAAAATCCGCAAACATTCCCGAAGAAAAAAATTGACACACCAATGATGATGTTGTCGGTTTTTTGGGGCGTGAATGGCATCATCGCAATTGATATTCTTCAAAAACCTAATACGATGAATGCTCAGTATCTAATTGACAATGTTCTTACTCAAATTATCAATTCTGATGAGTTTGAGAAATCCAAACAACAAAAACAAAAGTTTGCAATTCATTTTGATAATTCAAGAGTTCACAAAAGTCATAAGGTAATGAATTACTTGGTGGAAAACAATGTCAAAGTTGTTCCAAACCCAATTTATTCACCTGATATTGCACCCTCTGACTTTTATTTATTCGGCACGCTAAAAAAGAGAGCTGAAGGACGCGAATTCGCGAGTCCAGATGATCTTGAAAATTTTGTAAGAGAGCAATTTGAGCAATTTTCTCATGATGATTTAAAGCGTGTCTTTCAAGCCTGGATCGATCGCTGCGAACGCGTGATTGAATCCAATGGTGATTATATTTAAATAAACTTTATATATATGTAACTTGTTTATTTCTATTCGCAGTATTCAGGTTTGTGCTAAACACACCTTTGGACACCCTATATAACATAATATGGCTGCTATACTTTTTTGCTATTAAACTAAAGATATATTGATTTTTTGATTGCATGTCAGAATGTGGTAAGTGCACCCTTAAATGAAAAAAAAAGTTATACTAACAACTTTATCCAAATATCCTATATAAGCTATTACTTCGTACACAATCTCCCTTAAATTAGTGCTATCAAAGTGACACTATTCGCAAAACAGCATCCTTATCTATTACAAAATCATTGAAATACATGACAATAAAAACAGCATATGATAAAACCATTGAAACATTATTTCCATTGTAAAAAAAACGATTCTTTAAAAGAAGTTGAATAAATTATACAATTCATTCAGAAATCAAAACATGCACGGACATGAAATAATTACTGAAAATTTTTTTGAAAGATATTATATTAAAAATATGATATTTAATTGTTAAATCAAGTAAAATAGAAATAGAAGATAGATAAACAATCATGATCAATTCAAATATAAGCAATTACTCACATTCTTTAAACACGGTCATTTTTCCACAAGATTTTGTCGTTTTCCCAAATCATGATCCTAACCAAGATCAAGCTTCTAATTATTACAAAAAAAGGATGAAAATAATGGAGAAACGATTGGCAATTTGGAATCGATACTTTGAAAAAGAAAAATGCAAAAAAGTAGTTTTTAGTCACTCGTTTTTCGAAAGATTTAGGAATAAAAAATAAATAACTTAACTTAGATGATACTGCAAAGCTATTCTTCAAAATATTAATCTCTCATTACACTTCCAAATTTTTTTTAAATTGAGAACTTCCGAAACTAACGCTCCTCTAATTTCTTTTGGATAGTGATCGGGAAGGCGTTTTTTATTATTATTATTTTTTTAACATCTCAATTCTGAATTTTTCTATGGTGTAAAATTTTTTTGAATTCTTCAAGTTTTCCAGTTTCTTTGATTTTATATTATAATGAGAGTTTCTCAATTTCATTGATTTTAAATTGAAACTAATTCAATTTTTTCCCTTTTTTAGGAATAAATGTTTTTGCTTTTTCTACCTATATTTAGTCGCCACGAAATTCAATGCGAGCAAATTACATCCCTTCTCAAGTTTGACGAAGAGAATTCACTAACTTGTTCCGGGCTATCTCCAGAAAATACTTATGAAATATCATTAGGGCGAAGACAAGCAGCATTTTTTTAAGTACAAAAGTAACAGCCACCTTTATAGGCCCAAATATTTTGAAATTCAATATTACACAAAAAGAAGAATTCACTTCTATGGCCTTATATGAATCAACACACAACGTATTTTCACAAACAATCAGGTGTAATGGGAAGCCAATAATATCATCTATTGAAACTTATAATCGGCAGCCATTTCTAGGCAAATGGCTACCATATTCTATAAATATTATCAAATTTGATTTGACTTACTATGGAAAAGGAAATAAAGAATATGAAGCAGCCATTGCAGACAGTCCAAATGGAAGCGAGAATTCGTTTACAGATAACAAAATTATAGTTAATAGTTTAAATGGCATAAATTACTTTTTCATACCAAAAACTTTAACATTTGGCGATCATTATTTACTATTTCGTGTTCATATAATTGATGGAGAAACAGATATTGTTAGCGATACATTCACAATGCCTATTCATATTATTCCACATCCACAACCTGACAGAATTTTTGCGGAAATAACAGATAGCAGTTTCAAATTTAATTCACTTAATCCTCCAACTTTCAATGTATATTGCAATCCTTCAGTTCCTCATTTTAAAGTATATTATAAGGTGGGTTCATATTCATCAAATTTACAACATTATACATACATCAATGAATACGATGGTCCACTTAGAAATTTTATTTATTTTCCAACAGGTCGATTAAATATATCAAGATATTTAACAAAAATTCAAGATAAAGTAACTTTTATTATGACAGATGCTACAACATCAGAGATTTTAAATTACACAGAATTTACAAATGTTAGAATAGTACCAGATCTCAGAAGCGAAAGTGTTATATTAACAAACAAAGAAAAGGTGTATATGAGATACTTTTTCCAAAACCAAGAAGTTATTACAGGTAGAGTTACATTTGAAAATGAAGTTGATGCAGATGAACTGAAATTTTCTTACAATGGAGCTATTCAAGCTTTTAAACCATATGGAAATTCAAAAAAAATTATCGAATTTAGTATTCAATTAACAGTTGATGGATCAACAAATTATATTGAACTTATTTTCCGTCAATGTGGTGAATTTTCCAGAGAGGAAATTCAATATATATACGTTGATATTAATTATAACAAAAAATACTTACCATTATCATCAACAGGTGGAATTAAAGGAACATTACAGATAACACACAATGCTATATATGGTTATGATTTCAAAACTGTTGCAAAATTGGGTGGCAGTTCTATGTTCGCAGAGGACTATAACGTTGAATTAATTGCTGATACTCCCCATAGCTATTCCGTTCAATTGAATAATCAAATTAAATATGTCTCAGAAAACTATAAAGACATATCGCAAGTTACTTTTGCAGCAATTATGCAAAATAAAATTGTTGTCTCAAAAACTTTTGATATTACTATTGTTGCAGCAGGACTGTTTATCAATTCAATTTCTGACATTAGTAGTACACATACTTACAAAGCTGGTTCAAGAATGTTACTGAAAATTGAAAGTATTGAACCAAAATGCATGCAAGATACTTATTTTAAATATAAATTTGAGGACGATGTAACCAAAGAAACTCCTTTGGATATAAATAATTCACCAATACTTAAAATCGAGAGACTTACACAAGATGCAGAAAACGAAAATGAATTTATTCTTTCATTTATAATTCCAAGTACAGTAACTGTTGGCCAAAAGAAATTATTGTTACAGGCAACTAATCCAATTGAAAGCACTTCAGCTGTAATTCCTATTGATCTAACAATTGAAGAAGGATCGGAAATAACACAAAGCTCAATTGATTGTAGAGCTACAGAAGATTCATATGGATCAGGACATAATCTATTGTTCAAATGTAACATTAATAATATTGAAAGTTCCGAAGTTACATATAAAGCAAAATTAGGAAATCATGATTCAGCAGCTGGTTCTTCACAATACGACCTTAATGTGAGAATGGAAGCAGTTGGTACCACAAATGAATTTAATGTTTATGTATATATTTCCACCCAAACTGTAGAGCAAACAACAATTTCATTTGCAATGATTAAAACTGATTCGTCTGCATCGATAATAAATTATTGCGAAATATCAAACCTCAAAATATGCGCAGTTCCTGATATTGAGTTAGATTATCCACGTTATTTTTCAGAAACAGGTTCAATAGCACCTTTTGATTTCAAACTCAAATATATTGGTGATTTTAATACAATGAAAGTCCAATTTAAGAATGAAGGTGATGAGGCTTTCGAAGATGCATTCTCAGTTTCTAGTTTAGATGAGAACAACTTTTTCTCTGTAAAAGTTAGGGTACCAAGAACAAGAATTTATTTCAAATTTATTGATAAGTTTAATAATTCCGTAGGAGTACAATGTTTCATTGATACAAATAGATTTTCAGATGCATCTGATGAGCTCACTATTCAAGACTTAAAAGATGAATATCATGAAGGTGATGAAGTTACAATCAAATGGTCCCCATCTATAAGTAGATTAGCTTATAGAGCACGTGATTTCTATTTTGTAGACTATACTGGCAATAGTCAAAACAATATATTATTGGCATCAACTACTGGAGAAACTGTTGAATTCAATCTAACTCTTCCTAATCCAAAATCATCTTACCCTTGCACACAAATCACAATTTTTATCTCAAGTAAAGCCGATCCTATTCGTTCATATGTAACTTACTTAGGCATTAAAATTATTCCAACTTTCAAGTTCGATTTCGAAATTGTTGAACTGGATCTCACAACTATAGATCCAAGGTGAAGTCATTTTTCTATCCCTGGGATAGACGATACACCCAAAATGTCACCTTTTTGGGATTCTGTTTTTTTTTAAGGTTCTCGCTGGCGACCCCCCACGTTCGTCGAAAAAAAATTGGTGATTGGGGGTCGCCAGCAAAAATCAATTTTTTTTCGACGAACGGGGGGTCGCCAGCGAGAACCTTAAAAATAAACCTCTGAAATTTTAAAAAAGAAAAAAGTGTGAAAATCCCCTTGAATCGAACCAATGGACTTTACGATTATACTATACTTTACGTAAAAATATATGTATATCTCATTATTACATCATTTAATATATTTTTAGTTAAATAGTCACTATTTTCACAATTTTTATTATTAATTACTGAACTAAACAGGTTTTAAATAGAAAGAGTATAAAAGATAAGTGTTTTTCTACATGTGTTTCGATAAGAATTATAATAATTGATGGTTTTTACAGCCAAATTTATTTTATTATTTAAATTTCAATGAAAAAAGATAAGAATTTTTTAATAAAAATTTTTATTAAGAATTTTTTTGTAAAATTGACACTGGGATGACGATAGGGATGGGATCTTATCCACCCCGTTCATTTGGGAAAATTGCAGATCTATACTCACAACATTAAGTGTCAATCTGAAATTGGATGCAAATTATATATATAGTTATAACGTAAGTTACATAATATCATCAAATCAAGTTACAGAAAGTTCTAATTTGATGCTATTACGAGAAAACATGAGCGGTACTCCACATCAAATAGATATTGAACACAATTTACAATCCGGAAATTATTACCTGGGAATTTTATTGGTGTTTGAAAATTCTCGGCAATATTTAGTTTCTAAAAAGTTCAACTATGAGTAGGGATGCGACGGTTTTACGCCATGACCGTTTAAAAATAGAATAATACGCCATTTTTGGGGCCGAATGGCGGGTACGAAGTAGCCGCCATTCGGCCGAATAACAAAACAATACAAAATTATCGCCGTCCTTTTTTTTCTCTCTCTTTCTTTTCTCTTTCCTCTTTTTACTCCTCTTTCTCTTTTCATCATTAAACGTAGAAAGATATATTAATATTATTTTAAAATTAAAAAAAATAAAGAAAGTATAATAAGTAATTATTTAGTTATCGATATATATATATATGTAAAGTGATAATCTGAGGATAATCTGAGGAGGAGTCTGAGGATTAGACCGAGGAGTAGTTTGAGGAGTTTGATGATAATCTGAGGAGTTTGAGGAGTAGTCTGAGGAGTTTGAGGAGTAGTCTGAGGAGTTTGAGGATAATCTGAGTAGTTTGAGGATAATCTGAGGAGTTGTCTGATGAGTAGTTTCAGGAGTTGTCTGAGGATAATCTGAGGAGGAGTTTGAGGATAATCTGAGGAATTTGAGGAGTAGTCTGAGGAGTTTGAGGATAATCTGAGGAGTTTGAGGAGTAGTCTGAGGAGTTTGAGGATAATCTGAGGAGGAGTTTGAGGATAATCTGAGGAATTTGAGGAGTAGTCTGAGGAGTTTGAGGAGTAGTCTGAGGAGTTGTCTGATGAGTAGTTTCAGGAGTTGTCTGAGGATAATCTGAGGAGGAGTTTGAGGATAATCTGAGGAGTTTGAGGAGTAGTCTGAGGAGGAGTCTGAGGATTAGACTGAGGAGTTTGAGGATAATCTGAGGAATTTGAGGAGTAGTCTGAGGAGGAGTCTGAGGATTAGACTGAGGAGTTTGAGGAGTAGTCTGAGGATAATCTGAGGAGTTTGAGGATAATCTGAGCATAATCTGAGGAGTTTGAGGATAATCTGAGCATAATCTGAGGAGGAGTCTGAGGATTAGACTGAGGAGTTTGAGGAGTAGTCTGAGGATAATCTGAGGAGTTTGAGGATAATCTGAGCATAATCTGAGGAGGAGTCTGAGGATTAGACCGAGAAGTAGTTTGAGGAGTAGTCTGAGGAGTTTGAGGATAATCTGAGGAGGAGTCTGAGGATTAGACTGAGGAGTTTGAGGAGTAGTCTGAGGATAATCTGAGGAATTTGAGGATAATCTGAGGAGGAGTCTGAGGATAATCTGAGCATAATCTGAGGAGGAGTCTGAGGATTAGACTGAGGAGTTTGAGGAGTAGTCTGAGGATAATCTGAGGAGTTTGAGGATAATCTGAGCATAATCTGAGGAGGAGTCTGAGGATTAGACCGAGAAGTAGTTTGAGGAGTAGTCTGAGGAGTTTGAGGATAATCTGAGGAGGAGTCTGAGGATTAGACTGAGGAGTTTGAGGAGTAGTCTGAGGATAATCTAAGGAGTTTGAGGATAATCTGAGCATAATCTGAGGAGGAGTCTGAGGATTAGACCGAGAAGTAGTTTGAGGAGTTTGAGGATAATCTGAGGAGGAGTCTGAGGATTAGACTGAGGAGTTTGAGGAGTAGTCTGAGGATAATCTGAGGAATTTGAGGATAATCTGAGGATTAGACCGAGAAGTAGTTTGAGGAGTAGTCTGAGGAGGAGTCTGAGGATTAGACTGAGGAGTTTGAGGAGTAGTCTGAGGATAATCTAAGGAGTTTGAGGATAATCTGAGCATAATCTGAGGAGGAGTCTGAGGATTAGACCGAGAAGTAGTTTGAGGAGTAGTCTGAGGAGTTTGAGGATAATCTGAGGAGGAGTCTGAGGATTAGACTGAGGAGTTTGAGGAGTAGTCTGAGGATAATCTAAGGAGTTTGAGGATAATCTGAGCATAATCTGAGGAGGAGTCTGAGGATTAGACCGAGAAGTAGTTTGAGGAGTAGTCTGAGGAGTTTGAGGATAATCTGAGGAGGAGTCTGAGGATTAGACTGAGGAGTTTGAGGAGTAGTCTGAGGATAATCTAAGGAATTTGAGGATAATCTGAGGATTAGACCGAGAAGTAGTTTGAGGAGTAGTCTGAGGAGGAGTCTGAGGATTAGACTGAGGAGTTTGAGGAGTAGTCTGAGGATAATCTGAGGAGTTTGAGGATAATCTGAGCATAATCTGAGGAGGAGTCTGAGGATTAGACCGAGGAGTAGTTTGAGGATAATCTGAGGAGGAGTCTGAGGATAATCTGAGGAGGAGTCTGCGGATAATCTGAGGAGTAGTTTCAGGAGTAGTCTGAGGACTAGTCTCAGGACTAGTCTGATGAGTAGTCTCAGGAGGAAGATCTGAGGAGGAGTCTTATGAGGAAGATCTGAGGAGTAGTCTGATGAGGAGGGGTCTAAGGAGTAGTCTGAGGATGATGAGTAATCTGATAAGGAGTAGTCTGAGGATGATCTGAGGATAACCTGATGACTAGTCTAGGAGTGGTCTAATAAAAATGTAAAATATTTTCAAAGAAAAAATTCTATGAATTTTATATTTTAATTCTTAGCATTATACTAAATAAAATAAACATAAATATCAAAATTTGAAATTGAACACGCCAAAAAATTGATAATCCACATTCAATATTTTGTAAGTGGCGTACTTTTTGAATACTCGCCATACGCCTTGGAGTTCTCAATTTTGAATTCGCCTTTATTTGGGCGACCTCAGAAAAATACGCCATTAAGAAAATATTGTATGAGATTTTAAATTTGAACACGCTCTACCTTAAGGAATTAAATTTATTAAGATATATTTATATATAATAAACGATTACTTAAAAAAAGTATTTCATCGCTTATGTAAGTTTCAAAAAAATCACGAAAATAAAAAAATCAAGATTAAAATTTTATTTTTAATTTTTGAATTTCTCAAATGGCGAAATTTTTGGGCGAACAAAAAAAAATGTACGCCCGGTCAAATGGCGTGTTTAACGCATCCCTACTATGAGAGCGATATTAATGCATTATTGCCTGGTCTTCATGTATTGAAAGCAGGTATATATGCGTTCAAGAAAGGATATACAGTTTTACTCCAACCACCAGCTAAAATGTCAAAGACAAATGTCTATGCAATGTTTGGAGGAGAAAAGTATACATTGCTTAAGAATAACATTATTGGTATTGAATTCAATGAAAGTGGCTTTATTTATGTTAATGGTAAAGCAAGTATTCAATCAATTGTTGTGTCAGTATCTAAACTTAACACCGATGATACCCTATATTTGATTGGAAGAGGTGAATTACGCATTGGAAATATGGAAAATGTTAATTATACAATTGAAAATCAGAAAAATTATTCATTTGTTCTTTCATCATTTGATGGAAAAGGTCGATCAAGAATGGATGGAGATGTCATTAACGAGTCTATAGAAGTTAAAAATTACAAAGCTGATGGCACGAAGATTGTTAATGAAGAATCATCAAGAAAGTTATTGGCCGAGGCTTCAAATCCAGATAATATTAGTGTATATTCAGTACAAATTACAAATGCAGGTTACAAGTTCAGTTATAAATTCAAAACAATGAGATCAAGAGACAAAGATTCAATCATAATTAATTCACAATTGGGAACTCATTTTCTGGCTTCAAGACCTGATTCATACACGGAAGATGAAACTCCAACTCCAACACCAGCTCCTACTTCTGAATCGGATGGTTCTAAAAATGGCAGTATTAATCCTGCGAAGTTAACAGGCATCGTTATCGGGTTAATTATTGTTATAGCAATTGTTTGTGTCATTATTTTCTTTGTTCTGAAAAAGAAGAGGCAAGCAAAGCACAATGACTCAGAAGAAGGAGATGTTCATACAGATGAGTCTATGTACAGCTATGAATCAGCATAATTCAATTTTATTTTTTTTTATTTTGTGACAGACATAAATTAACATATCTGAAATGGTCTTCTTATTCAATCTTCAATTAATCCATATAAAATTATACAAAAAGTATCATCTTTCTTCCAGATTATTGAATTCAAAATCAAATATAATTATATTTCCACATTAATCATAAATGGAGATAAAACCAAAATTGAACATGTCAAAAATCTACAATAAAAATCAATTTTCAGTCAATTCTATCGGCGCGAAGCGCCGATAGAATTAAGACAGTGTATATAGTGGTTTCGTCATTGTGTCATTTCACTTCACGAAAAAAGTCTGAATGAACCAAGTCTAACATAATGTCCAGTAATTAATATCTGATGTAATTATTGTAATAAACAGAAATTCATCAAAAGTGACAGCTCTCAATTTTTTGACATTTGTAAATTCTAAATTGAATGAGAAAAATGAAATAATACTAAGCATAATACAATATTCTAGATTTAATTATAATTAGGAAAAAGTTAGTTTTGAGAGTACTTTTCATAGGCATATAGAATGAAATCTTCTGAAAAATAATATCACATAAACTCATATTATTTTCTAATATCTAACTATTTTATATAAAAATCAAATTCAATGATCTTAAAAGCGAAGGATAAACCTCAAAATTTACGAATATAATGAGTGGGAATATAATGCTTATCTATCATAAAACCATATGAAATATCAATTTTTGCTTTACGCCTAATTTTTGACGACAATTAGCAAAAAATGTTAAATGTTAACACTCAGTCCATTTGAATATGAAAAATAAAATTGACTTTGATTAAATGTTTTTATTTATCATGCAATTCTTCTTGCGACCAAAGATTTGAATAAAATTTCAAAAAATAAGATAGCTTAAAAAATAATATACGGTAGTGTTTACTAATAGATGAATAGTATATAAATTCTATTAAAATGGATTTGATCCAAAAAAATATATAAAATTTGATCATAAATAAAATCGTTTTAAATTACTTCTTCATTTAAATTATAACAATTATTTTTGATTTTTATTTATCATCCACATTCAAATTTGAATCTTATCACAAAAGAAGGACCACTTTTATGACTACTGCCAAATCTATAAGCAGAGAATGGCTATTTGAAGCTAAAAGAAGAATAGAAGAAGGTGAATCTTACAAAAGTGTGGGAAAGGAAGTTGAATTGGAAAATGGTAAAATTAAATTGAATGTTGCCGAAAATACAATAAGAAGAGCATTTCAACTTCAAGAAATCGAATTACCAAAAGTTAGTCGCGGCAGAAAACCAAATCCACCAACATTTGAGCAAAAACAATTAATTAATTCTTGTGTTTCACAATATAAAGGAGGAATTTCAAAAACTTATTTATTGATTAAAAGGTTTCAAAATATTGCTCAAAATCCCGATTGTGAGAAAGAAAAAGAAGAAATTGCAAAAGAATTTGAAAATATAGAAGATTTGACAAAAGATCAAATTTTTGACAATTTACAAAAAATAAAGCATCATCAAGTGGAAAAATTTATGATGGAATCAGGTTTATCTTCAAAAAGAGATTACAAACCAGCAGATCCACCTACCAAATATCGTGCCATATCAAAGAATTTGATATGGCACTGCGATATTCATTACCTTCACGGTAATGTTTCTTTTCCATTTTTTGCCATATTGGATGATATGACACGTAAAGTTCTCAAAACTAAATTATTGAAAAACAAGTCTTCCAACTCAACAGCGAAGGTTTTAAGAAAACTTTTAGAGGAGTTTATTCCTTACTGCATCTGGACCGATAACGGCGGTGAAAACCGCGGTGAATTCGGCCAGGTTATGCAGGAAAACGGAATAGTTTGGAAGCACACCTTGCCGTATATGCCAAGACAGAACGGCAAGGTGGAGCGCCTGTGGCCAAGCTTAGAAAAGTTTTTGCCAGACGAGTTGGATGATATTCAACAAATCAAGGACTCAGTTCAGCAGTTCATTGAAAAATACAACAATACACCACATTTATCTCTCGATATTAATCCAAAAACGAATAGTAATTACACTCCTAACGAATTATTCGAAGTTTCAAAATTTTGGTACGAGCCAGAAATGCAAAAATGGGAGTTATATATCAAAGACGAATGGGTCTTAGCAAAATTTGAATAATTACATCATTTTAAATGACTACTAAACAATTTTATTTATGATCAAATTTTATATATTTTTTTGGATCAAATCCATTTTAATAGAATTTATATACTATTCATCTATTAGTAAACACTACCGTATATTATTTTTTAAGCTATCTTATTTTTTGAACTTTTATTCAAATCTTTGGTCGCAAGAAGAATTGCATGATAAATAAAAACATTTAATCAAAAAAAAAAAAAAAAAAAAAAAAGGTAGTGGGGCTTCCAGGGGCTGCGCCCCTTCTAGCCCTGAAGATGTTTAGTATAAATGAAGTTTTTATTCTGAAATGTTTGCTTTAATGTTTTTTATGGATGGAAATGAACTGGATATCGTCTGAGTCTTCGCTTGTTTCCTCCTCTTCTTCTTCTTCGTCCGAATTGTCTTCATCTTCACAATAACCAGATAAGAAGATGGTTATTTTGGTTTGTTCTGGTTTTTTGAGAAGCATTTTGGCTGTGCCAGTAAAAACGAACTCAAGATTTTGATAGAATTGTCTGCTTGAGTGAGTGAATTTGCATACTGTAAGTGGCATTGCAACTCGGTTTGCTTGAACAGATATTATTGAAACTTCTTCTCCATCTGGTATCCGTTCAATAATATCTAAAGCGGCTGTTGTTATAATATGCATATTGTTTTCGTAATGCAATTTTGGATATATTTCGAATGGATGTGCAGCTACACCAGCTGGAGCAACAATGGAAAGATTCCAGGAGAAAGAACCGTGTTTGTTTTCATCTTCTTTCCAATTGTAAGTTAAAGGATAAGGACGAAAGTCTTTGAGTGTTTCATATAACTGTTCTCTTAAGTTTGGTTCACAGCAAATAATGAATTCGTCAATTGCTTGAAGAGATATCATAGTTGAAACATAAGGCAAATTCGACAAGAAAAAGTCAACCATTACTGTCGGGTTTTGAACTTTGTTTTCTAATGTTTCGACTGGTTTTATTATACTTTTGAAATATCTATCATAGTCATTGTTGTCTGTTAAGGACAAATTGTTTGGATAATCTGCAATGAGTCTTCTATATCTTGCTTCTGTTGTTGAGAATGAGAAGACACCTTCTGGTTCTGTAGGAGTGTAAGTTTTTAGTTGAATTTGAGCTTCAATTTGTGTCTGATTGGAGTCTGATTGGACTGAAACAACTTGAGCTTCTGTAGTTTGTTCGACTTCGGCAGTTTCTTTTGGTTGAATTTGAGCTTCAATTTGTGTCTGATTGGAGTCTGATTGGACTGAAACAACTTGAGCTTCTGTAGTTTGTTCGACTTCGGCAGTTTCTTTTGGTTGAATTTGAGCTTCAATTTGTGTCTGATTGGAGTCTGATTGGACTGAAACAACTTGAGCTTCTGTAGTTTGTTCGACTTCGGCAGTTTCTTTTGGTTGAATTTGAGCTTCAATTTGTGTCTGATTGGAGTCTGATTGGACTGAAACCTGTGTAACCTCTTTGGACATACTAGTAAAGTATGAGGATATAAGTGTTTGACCTTTAAAGAGCTTTTGTAAAGAATTGTCAGTCATGCTACTACTGTGGTCTTCCATTAGACAAAAATGAACTGACCAGAAGTTTGTGGAAAATGTATATTGAATAAAAACCGTTTTCGTCAACGGTAACCCCTTCTATAATTTTATTTTATTTAATAGTTACCGTTGGAAAACCGTTCCATCTCAAATATTGAATGAACTATAAACGTTTTTTGTTTTCTATATATACTTTTTTGTCCAACGGTAAAACTTTTTACACAACGGTTTTTGAGAGTCGTCGCCGTTGACTTTTTTGTAGAGCACTCAAAATAGTATAACTTTGTCCGGACAAGTAAGGGTCTATCGTCGCTACAGGAAAAGTTACAGGCGTTCCAAGGAAGTATACTTTGAGAAGCCTTTCCCCCTTATAGAATGAGATAGGACGGTTATTTTACAAAACTGACAACACTTTGACCGAGTAGTTTTTTGTGCTGAACAAAAAGTGTCATACAAACATCTGTCAAAAACCGCTTTTTAACTTCACTTAAAATGCCACGTAAGCTACGTAAGAATATACGTAAGAGGAAGAGAGCATTGAAACATCCAATAGTAAAACTGACACCACAACAACAGTTGCAACAACAAATTATGAATGACCCCACTATGTTGCAACAAATGTCAAGCAATCCTATGCTTTTAAACCGAGTTGTTGGTGCACAGAGTGGAGGTTTAAGAGCGGCACTTTTAGCGAAAATGGCAGGCTATGGTGGAGCTGCAGACGGAACAGCCTATAACCCTCAAAGTCAAATGAATTTGAGTTCACTCAAAAATCAAATAGCAGATGTCAAAAAGTCAAACATAGACATACAGAAACAAATAAGTGAAAACGAAAAGAAACTAGAATATGACAGACACACAAAGAAACTCAATGAGTTAAACGTAGAGAAAAAGAAGAAAGAAGAACAACTGAAAGAACTAAGTACAGAGGAATATGCGAAAAAAGTGTCAGAAAAAGCAGCAGAAGTAGCAAAAATGGAACAAGATGTCATAAATTTGAAAAACCATACTACTCAATATAAAGTACTGAAAGATGAAGAGATAAAACAAAAAGCCCTGAAGACATATATGGATAGCGATGAGTATAAAAAAGAAGTTGAAGCAAATGTAAAGGCAGAAAAACTTTTACAGTTGCAAAACCAAACCGTACAGTATGAAAACTTAGCACAAGAAAGTAAAAATAACGACGCAGCCATGCAAAAGGCAATGAAAAGCGCAGAATATATAAAAGCTAACAATGACTGGTTAGATGCCCAAGCCAACGCTAAAGCAGCCCAGCTTATAGGGTCAATAAGGACAAAAATACAAGCGGATGAAGACAGTTCAAATGAAGCTTTAACGAATGCTGACTTTAAGAACGCCTTCGAAGCTCTTCATAGTAAGGTGAAACAAGTGAACGACTTCTCATCTGGAAAGAAACTGAAGTCTGAAGGTTTCGACAAAGAGTTAAGAGAAGTAGCACAAAATATGACGAAAATAACAGATGCAGCAACGAGACAGGCAGTTCAAAGTGCCTATGACTCCGTTAGAGCAACTGTTGTGGAAAGTCAAGAAAAAGAGTTACAACAGACCAAAAAAGACCTAGTAAATGCTTTCTTAAGAACGAAAAGTCAGGTAGGACATTATGCTGCAGATGGAACATATGTGCCAGCTGGTGGAACTTATATACCACCAAACCCTCCAAGAGAAGCACCTGCACCAGGACTACCTAACACATTTACATCGTCACATGGACACAGACACAGGCATGCACCAAAACCAACACAACAACCAACAGTTCAAAACCCTGCACAACAACCAACAGTTCAAAACACTGCACCACAAACAGAGCAAGGACATAAAAGAAGTAGAGAACAAGGAAACCAAGAATTCTTAAAAATGCTTAAAGAAGAGTGTGGTTTCCCAGATACTGTTGACTTTAGTGACAGATATAAAGAAGCTATTGGAAAGTTCAAGGATGGAAATACTGACCCGAACCTATTTAGCTTTATGGCTCAGCACCAAAACGGATATAATCTCAAACCTGGAAAATACAAGCTCGCTAAGGGATATGATTTAATAGCATATCATCCAAATGACATGGATGAATTTACTCCGAGATATTTGATGTCAGAGCTAAATGACAATTCAACTTTCGTCATGAAACGCGTAAAAAATAGAGACGGAACGAAAGAACAAAAGCTTATGAATGCGGATGACGTAGATAGGGAAATTGTTAAAAACGGTCTCGGAATATATGAAATGCCAGCAGATGAGGTACAAGAAACTCCACAGGAAGAAATAGTTCAGATACAACCAGACATGGAAGAAATAGTTCAGCAACAACAGCTAGAAGAGCCTGAAGGAAACGAACAAGTCCTCCTTTGGAAACTAACCTCACAGAACTAGATGAAGATTTGGAACAGCCGAAAAATCTTGACCCTCAACAAGAGTATGCGGAGAATATGGAATATTTCCAAGAGTCTAAAAAAAATTCGGCTGACATAGTAGAAGAATATCGAAAAATGTTTGCCGACATACAAAAGACTCCAACACCAGATGAAAATATTCAGCATAGAATGGAAGAACTGAAAAAAAATGTACACAAATACAACAACCCTTTTTACTTACGAGCATTTAACGTTCAATCTTCGGATGAACTCGGTGAAGATAAAAGGTTAAATTTCAAGAAAACATATAGAAATGAAACATTGTTTAAAGTTCATTCAGAACCTAACCAAGATGGAAACAAACCTACTTTTGTTTCTGCAGACGATGGAACTACAATGAGATGGGGTCATAAAGCTAACCCGGATAGGTGGTTCATAAACTTACAACCACAATTCCAAGAAGTTGTAGACGCAATGGAAGTCAATGGTGAACCAGATATAGCTGGTATTTTAAGCGCGGCTTTAATGCCATTGAAAGATATGAAACATGCAGATATTTTGGACCAGTATGAAATGAACATGGCTGATGGAAATATAACACCTGACGTTCTAGAACATTTATCTCAAAGAACTACACAGAACCATAAAGAGATGGTATATTTGGTGAAGAGTTTAGAAAGAAAGTTAGGGAGAGAGAAGGAAGAGAACCTATTGTACATGACCTTGCAAACGAAAGTTTACAAAATGTCATAAAAACTTACTTTGCAGACAATGAACCGAGAAGGGATGAATATTTAAGAAAACTCAAATGGACAGTACCAAATGAAATGTTAGTATTGAAAAACATGTTCCTTGACAAAATAAAACCAACTACAGAAATAAACGACGCAAGACTGAAAGATTGGGTAAAAGCTTTCCCATTCACAAAAGATATAGTTGGTAACATGGAAAGAAAACCAGAATGGCTACAAAAACATATATTTGGAAACGAGCATATTCCATATGGACAGGCACTGTTTGAAGAGCTTGAACCGGAAACTCAGGAAAGAGTCATGCAAACAATACGCGAAGACTCAAATACAAACTATGACAAACTCTTTCTAGGATTATAGGTTACCTGAGATGGGCGACCAAAGAGCAAAAGGCAAAAGGCATGGAAAATTTGCAACATACTAGATGAACATGCGGCAAAGATGCAACAACTTCAAGCAGAGGGCAATGAAGGAAAAAGAAGAGTTAAAAACTCAGTCAGGAAGAAAGTAAAGCTTGGTCCAGTGGGTTCTATTATGACATTAAAATCCAACTATTCTATATTTTTACTCATATGAATGTACGCGCTCAGAATATATACGCCAACAGTTTTGGATGCTATGAACGGAAATGTTTCCGAATGGTATAACGAATGCGACATGCCATTAGAAGGTCAGAAATAGTTCCTGGAACTTACGAATATACAACTGCTGTTTCTTATGGAAACGTAGGTGAGTTTGGAGAAGGTTCTTCAACAACAGTAGATATTGCTTGCGACAGGTTTCATATAATTTCTATTGACAACTCTTTCTTATACGTGGAACAAGACATTGAAATAAAACCTTTGCCAAGTTGTCTGACAAGAAAGGTTGCAATGGAATTTTCTATGTCGGATACCAATATGCTCCAGAAGTTTTCATGGGATATAAGATATATTCTAACTCTGATTAGTTCAAACAGTAACATGGGCAAACTATGAATGGTTCGCTTTGAGAAACTCAGTAAACCACAAGCTAGAGAACAAAACAGACCAGTATGCAACTATTGAGAAAATAAGAAGACTTGACCCTAAGTTCCAGGAGTTTTATGTTAACCTTTTCTGGACAAACTGCAGCAGCAGTAACCAAAGTAAAACTTGAAACTTAGAGTTCTTTGTCATCTTTCCTCATCTTCAGGTTTTTAAGATACTTGCCAAACTGGGCAGGAAAAATTTCTATCGAACTTACTCCAAGCAAAAACTTAGTCATTGCACAACACAAGACCCATTCACTTTACAGAAGTAGTGGAACAAATAAAATGTCATTCGCCGACTTTTGCAAAACACAAGTTGACTTAGACTTTGGTTTCTCAAACCTCAACATGAAGTAAACTATTATTTCAATGCTGCTGGAGATGCTTGGGACCAGTTAAGTTCACATGCGAAAAATTTTGAATGCAAGAGAATAGAAAGCAGACTTGCAGTCTATATGTTGGACAGATATTTCAAATGCTTTAGCTGCCAAATATATTGCAGTTCCGCTTATGTTCCCTATACACCAAATATCTGTCAAGACTTTGCAGGTGAAGTTGGAAACCAAAGTGCTGACCCAGGTGCAAGAACAGATATTGCTTTAACAACTGCAATGAAACATGCAGATACTATGTTTGTACTGTTTAGACGAACTATAAATGACTATTCTTGCTTCTAACAACCTGGTATTAAATACCATATAAACATAGATGGCAAATATATCCAAGAGAAGAATATTCTACAGTTGAGGATATGAGGTCATACATTGACATTAGATGCTTATGAACTTTAACAACAACTTCACAACAACTATTAACCCTGAAATGCAAAGTTCTATTATGCATATGTGAAGTATGGACTCATACAGGAGGTCAAAAAACTCAATATACAATGGAGACCGTTCAAACTTTTGGCTTGGCATTCCATTTGCTGACTCAGAAGACTTTATGGGTGGTATTTCAACTGTTGGTAACTGTACAAATACAATATACTGGTGACAGAGACGGTCCAGATGAATGAGAGCAAAGAAGTTTACAAAACCAATAGCACTTTTCACGGAAGATGCTCTTTTGAAGATTCGTTCGATGAAACCTGCTGGGGCTCCTCAGATTGGTATAACGACAGCTTCCATCGAGCAGATTTTGGCAGCAGGTCAGTAAGTTGTTCTTGAACTGACTTCTCTCCGTCAAATATTGACAGTACGCCAGTTTTGATATAGTATTGTATTAAAACCTTACCTTTAGAAATATCGGTCAGTTTTGTTGTTATATTTTTGTCTGCTTCAAGAACTTTCACCATCTCGGTTATACCAACTTTCTTTGCTTTATGAAAATATTTTGGTTCAGCAAAGACTGCTATTCTATAACATTTTCCATTGTTTGTGTAAAGAACTATTCTGTCAATGTATTTGTATTGTTTGTGTGTATAAACTTTGTTCTGCTTCAATTCAATAAGATATCCGAATACGTCCATCTTTTTATTCTAAGTAAAATGTCATTTCCGAAAAATAGAAGCGTGAGTGTTTCAAAAGGTTTAATGGCGATGGCAGATGTGAAGTTAAATTCACCAACTCAAACAAACAGTCAAAGTGTTGTTGTCAATGTCAAAGAAAGAGATGTTGAAGTGGGGAAACCATACGAAGACGAAGATGGTATAACAATAGTTCCTGTAAAAGAACAACCAACATATCCCGAAGTTAGCAGAGACTTAAGTTCTGTTGCAGATATTCGAAATGACTACCAACAACTTAAAGACAAACTTAAAACTCAGGAGAAGATTTGTCAAGCTTTGGGTATAATGTTAAACTTGGTTGAGCACAACCCTGTAAAAGTGAACTCATATGTCATCGCACCTCATGAAATTTTGAAAGAACTATTGAAACTTTTGACAGAGGCAGACGATATAAACATCAAAGAAATAGAGCCCGACATTGCTTGCTGTGGTGTTTCATATAATGTCATTGACAAGATATACGTTATGAAAGGAGGTGAAACGTTGAACTTAAAATATAGTTTCCCAGACGTTATAAAAATATTTGACGACCACAACATTTCATTAAAATTTATTTGCTAAGTAAATGGCAGAAGATATAATGGTTTATACTATTACGACTAAAAACCCTGAGTCATATAATTCTATAACAACAAACTTACAAAGTCCTCAAGGACGATATTGTAAACTAACTTTAAACACAATGACGACTAAAGCCTGTTTTGCTCTTTTGACACCAGAAGATTTTATTGTTGTGAATGGTAAAAAATACTCCTTTGAAGATACTTACTCAGATATACCACCAACAGGTTTTGTTGACTTATTTAATACTTTAAGGACGGATGTAACATGTGCTGCAACTAGAGCAGGTTTCATTATGTTTGGATGTCCGACTGAGTTTAGTATAAACGATATGAGCTATAATACAAAACTTATATCTGGTTTTTACTACCAACAGTTTCCTATAACAGGAAAAGGTGTCATACAAGGAATGTCTATTCCATTGACATTAAGCACACCAATCTTATATATTGTTTCAAACTTAGGTTCAAAGTGTTATTCGAATGTCGACAGAAACTATTATGACCAAAAGATACTCATGCGTATAAACAACACTTTCTCTGCTGGTTTGCCTATTGTTCATTCGAATGCAGAGTTTTCAGCTTTAGTAAACTCAAACACTTTAGCAAACATAAACTTAACCTTAGTTGACGCAAACTTTGTTCCTGTAAAACTTTTATGTCCTATGTATTTGTCAATGACGGCAGAAAGTTTCGAATTGGAAGATGCAACTGGTGAAAGTATTGTATTACAAGAACAACTTCAACAACAAATAGCTCAAGAACAACAAATGCAACAAATGGAACAACAAAGTCAAGAATAAAAAAAATATTTTTTTTTATTTTTATAAAAATGTACAGAATAGACGTTTCAGATTTTTATGACTTCCAAGCGTTCAGAAATATGTGTCCATTTAGAGACTATAACAAAGCAGTCGAGAATTTGAAACGTTTAGTCATTTATGTTGACTCTGCCCCAGAATGTTATGTCATGAAAGAATGGGATGTTGTCTTTAACAAACCAAGAGCAACAATAGTTCAGAACAAGAATGTAGACAGAAACTTAAGAAAATAAAAGTCGTACAAGTTGGCATGAAGATGTTAGATGCTTGGGATATCTTATTGTCAAAGTTAGAAGATTTTTCAGTTCGAGGTATAAAGTTCTATACACCTTCTCCAAACTTCTATTCTATCTTCACTGGATATAAATATGAACAAGTAGAATGGAAAGAAAATATTATAGAAGCTTGGTTAGACCATGTCAAAGAAATTATATGCAATGGAAACGAAAGAGTCTATGAGTATATCTTATGTTGGTTTGCAAACATCTTACAACATCCAAGTGCTAAAAATGAAACTGCTCTCATTATAATTGGAAAACAAGGAAATGGTAAGAACACATTCTTTACAGATATTTTGTGCAAACTGTTAGAGGGCTATTCGAACCCGAATATGACAAACTTAGAAAACATCTGTAAATTTAACTCCTCAATAGAGAATATGAAACTTATAGTATGTAACGAACTTCAAAGTATAGATACAACAAAAGTTTTGAACTCAGATGCTTTGAAGAGTCTTATAACAGACAAAGTTGGAGTTGTTGAAAGAAATATAAAGACCAAAGAGTTTGTGAAAATGTTGCAAACTTCATTATGGTTTCAAACAATGCTGTTCCGATGAAGTTAGAAAGTTCTGACAGAAGATATGTAGTTGTCAGAACGTCAGATTCTCATATGCAAGATACAGAATATTTTGACGACTTAGCAGAAACTTTGACACCTAACTTTTACAACCACTTGTTCTCATATTTTATGACATTAGATATTTCAAAGTTCAATCCAAGACAAATTCCACATACCGAAGAAAGACAAACATTGTTAGAAGCAAACAAGAGTGTATATGAACTGTTTATAGATGAGACTAACT
This sequence comes from Trichomonas vaginalis G3, assembly GCF_026262505.1. Lineage (NCBI taxonomy): Eukaryota > Parabasalia > Trichomonadida > Trichomonadidae > Trichomonas > Trichomonas vaginalis. The sequence continues at coordinate 22,768,404 of NC_067206.1, read as the reverse complement.
TTGAGTGTTTAGATGAAAGGTCGTTGTACGATGAATATAAACAATATTGTCAAGAGTATGGTTATATGACAGCGTCTAAACGAACATTCTTGGCAAATGTCAAAAATCTTTTAGATGTTCAGAAAGGTGTATATACAAAGAAAAATTTTTCTGAGTAAATTTTAAAAAAATATTTTTTTATCCGATAGAAAAGATGACGAAATATATTTCAGTAAATAAGTACATGACAGAAGTCAAAGAAGAACTAGACCCATTCGCTTATTTGAATGTTTACTTCTACCATTTTGAAAAGTCTTCATTTGACAAAGTTTGGAACATCGAACCAGTTAAGTTTGCTATTGTGACTAAAAATGGTGCGAAATTTGAAGACTTAGACATAGAAGGTTTGTTAGCAGTCAAAGAAAGTTTTGACAGAAGGTTCTCAAACCTTAAAGAAGGCAAAGCATACAAACTTGTTATACCTTATGAACCAAAGAAAGCAGACGACTATGAATATTATGAGTCTAAGATAGTTGAAGTTCAAGGTAAATTGGGTAAAAAGATTTTAGAGTCTAAGCCAGTGTTTGCTCCTAAAGAGGAAGAGAACATTGACATTGACCCAGAAATGTTCTAAAAATAAAATTTTATTTTTACATGTCAAATTTCTTTTTCTCTGGAACTGGCTCTGGTTCTTTCTTCTCTTCTTCTACTTTCTTTTCTTCTACTTTCTTTTCTTTCTTTTCTCTCTTCTTCTTCTTCTCTGGTGGAGTTATGTCAAATTTGGCGCAACCATATTTATGTAAAAGTTCTTTGTCCTTTAATAGCTCATCTATTCTGTTTTCTATTTCATCTTCAAGAACAGCGCATGTGCCTTCTTTGCATTCTAAGAACTTTTGTTGGACTTCATCTTTCCAATCGGCGTCATCTCTGTCAACAAGTCTGTCATTGACAAATTTTAAGACTTCTCTGCTTAATGTTTTATGGTTCTTGTCATATTCCCAGAAACAGAACTTTAGAACAAATTCACCTTTCTTGTTTACACTATGTAAGATTTTATGGTCGACAGATGTTTTGCTGTCAAAAAGCTTGTCTCGAATATAGATAGCGAAATCGCTAGACATTTTCAAAAAGATAAAAATTTTAATTTTTCTAAAAATATGTTAGAAAAAAAGTTTGCTGACATTGACAAGAAATTTGAGAATGTTTTGAAGAAGAACAAGAAGAAGTTAGAAAATGCTCAGATAAAACCTATACATGACAAGTTCTTATTTGCTCAGAATGGTATAACAGGTCTAATTGCACCACCTGGGTCGGGTAAGACTTTCACTTATCTTAAAATGGCTGCACAACAACAAGAACTAGATGAGAAGAACCCATTCTATGAGTTAGTTGTTATTTGTAGTACTTCTGGTCAATTTGACCAAACCGTCAATTCGTTCAAAGATATTATAAAGAAGTCTAAGTTAGTATGTATAAAGGATACTGAGTTGTTAGATTGGATAAAGAAGTACCAAAGAAGAGTTTTGAAGTATAATGCTATAAATGAGTATATAAATTCTAAGTTTAAAGACCCAAATGAGGAAATGCAGAGAATATTAGAGAAGAAACACTTCAGAAACAAACAGAAAGAGATAGAATACATTTCGAAGAAATTGCAATCTTACGATTGGAAGACTTACCCTCATAGGTGTCTTCTTATCTTAGATGACTTTGCTTCTCATCCTTTGCTTAAGAATAGAGAACAAGATATGTGTCGAATTCTTAAGAAGCTCAGACACTTTAACATCTCAGTCGTAATATGTGTACAGACAGCAAAGAGTTTAAGTAAGGATGTTAAAAGAATACTTACTGATATCATACTTTTCCCTGGATTGTCCGAAGACGATTTCATGGAACTTATGAAAGAGTCCATGGCAGGTAAGTTTGACAGACATGAACTATGGGAGAAGTACAAAGTTATACAAGACCCTCATACTTCTTTCAGAATTCATATCTACGCAAACAAAGTTCAAATTGTAAAAAGTCAAGCTTGAAAAATAAAGAGTTTTGGCGACCAGGGTTTTTTCACTACTCGCTGTTCTTCATGAAATTTCATACGGAATTCAATAAAAATAATGTTTATGTTAGAATGTTAGATCTAACATGTTTTCTAACATGTTTTCTAACATGGTCTAAAACATACAAAACTCATGAAATTTCATACGGAATTCAATAAAAATAATGTTTATGTTAGAATGTTAGATCTAACATGTTTTCTAACATGTTTTCTAACATAACTATTTACAAGCGTTTTACATGGTATATGTTGCGATGGTTCATGACTCTAAACAATTTCGTAGCTTCTATTTCTTCTGTCAGTATGTCAAAAGTTTTAACGATACCGAAAGTTTCTTTATACTTCTTCTTGACATCAGATAGAAGGAAATCTTCTGCTGTTGGATAGTTTTTGTTCAGAAATGCTAACATGTCCATTTTATCTTCTGCTGGCTTTTCTGCTTCTTTCTTTAAGTCTGCATAGTCGTTTCGCATACGTTCTATCTCTTTGACGGAGTAGTTATATTTCCTCATTGCTGCTTTACATTTTGAACATTGCGGGTTCATTTTTGCGTTATATTCTGAAACCTTACCTGCTAAAACAACTAAGGCGTCAATGGTTTTCTTTAACTCAAACATAGCGGGTCTTATTTGTTCGTTCCATACTTTGCCTCTTCTATCTTTATCTCTTATTTCCCAAACACATTTTGCAACTAATGAAACAAAGTTGTCGTAGGTCTTAAATTCTTCGGATTTGTAAAGGTCAGAGATGTTCTTATATACCATGTCGCAATCTTTGTCCATAACCTTATGGTTGCAATGAAATCCTAGAAACTCATAGTTTACCTTTCGTATGAACTTCTTTATTTCTACTGAGTCAGTTGCTTTGACTTCTATTTCGTCAAATTCGGGAATAGTGAGTTTTTGCTGCTGAATTTCAGGCAATTTGGGTAAATGGTCGATGAGGTCCTGCATTTCATAAAGATATTCTTCATTTGTTTCATCTTTCGCACTACAGTCTAAATTATTTGTTAAAAGTTCTTGCTTTATCTTCTGGATTTTTGTTTCAAAAGTATATGAAGAAGGAATGAAGCTTTTCATCTCTACCAACATTGACGTAGGATTCATGACTAACGAGTTTGGTGCTGTAGTTGTTTGAACTGTTGTTGTGCCGATTGTTGAAATCATATCTTTTATACAAAATAAAAAAATAAAAAAAATAAAACTAATTTTATTTTTATTTTTGGTGTAAATTTCATGAAAATTCAAGAGTTTTAGACCATGTTAGAAAACATGTTAGAAACATGTTAGATCTAACATTCTAACATAAACATTTTTTTGCTGAAAAAGTGTCATTTTTTTCATGTCAGAAGACTCGAAGGTGCAACACTTCCAAAATACCGACGAACTCAGAAGAGCAGCATGGCAGTATCTTCTTGACAACTTCTTTGAGTTCTCCAGGTACACCTTGGAAAATGCTGAAGAACTCCGACACAGAGAATTTGGAGAAATTGCACTCCAATACTACATTGACAAACAAAGGGTAAACAAAGGGTAAAATAAGACTAAAAACTTAAGGTTTAAAAAAGTGACATTTTTATGAGCTCCGAGTCACCGAGAAAACTTGGTCAGATGTTAGCAGCTTACTTCCCTGAGGAGGATGGAAGCGTTACATACGTAAGGTTCAAAAACAACGAACCTGGAATTGCGTACAAAATTCGCAATTACATGACCATGGAAGAGTACGAAAGGTTCCTACAAGAGAAACCAGCTCTAAACAACTCAGAAAAGAAAGAATAAAAAGTTTAACTCGTAATTGTTTATTTTTTTACTTGTATGGGCAAGCTGCAAGAATGAAGTCGACTATCTCAGTCTTTGTCTTGACCAGTTGGACTGCTCTTGCGAGTACGTCTGTTTTGCGGTCTCCAGCTGGTGTCTGACCTTCGTAATTGCGCATGTTCTTGAGAGCTCCAGTTGTAAATGATTGTAGGATGAAGAGTCTCTCAGACTGCTTGAGGTAGTCTTCACGGTCACGAACCGAATCTGTGGTACGAGTCGAATCGGTCGATTTGAGGGAAGAGACTGAAAGCCTGTCGTCTTCCATAGGGGCTGTGGCATAATCTTTGCGTAAGCGGTTCAGACCTTCTTCGAACTCTTGGTCTCTCTTGGACTGAGATTGGAATTGCTGGGGTGGAGCTTGCTGGAACATCCAAGGGTTGGGGAAGTAAGGCATAGGCTGAGGAGGGTAGTTCGGGAAGCCTTGTAGTGGGTAGTAACCTTGAGGTGGAAATTGGTAGTAAATCGGAGGTACTTGCTGGAACTGAGGTTGCTGAGGAGACTGTTGTGGTTCTGCAGCTTTCGGTTCTTCTGGTTTGGGAATGGACTCGGTTGGTGGGATGTCGGACATTCGTTTGTGGCTTAACCGTCGGACCACAACGATAAAAATCTCTGCTACTAGCAGTACTGCTACTGTCAGTAGCAGTACTTTTACTGACAGTAGCAGTACTTTTTCTGACAGTAGCAGTACTTTTACTGACAGTAGCAGTACTTTTTCTGACAGTAGCAGTACTTTTACTGACAGTAGCAGTACTTTTACTGACAGTAGCAGTACTTTATCGTCGAAAACCCTCTCAAATTTTCCTTTTTTCTGCTCCTAGCAGTACTTTTACTGTCAGTAGCAGTACTTTTTCTGACAGTAGCAGTACTTTTACTGACAGTAGCAGTACTTTTTCTGACAGTAGCAGTACTTTTTCTGACAGTAGCAGTACTTTTACTGACAGTAGCAATGGTCGAGGTCGAACCTACCGACGAGGCAATTTACCTAATTGAAATTAACGAGCTTGTTAAAGACTTCCTCAGGCAGAATGTAAAAGGCAAGCTTGTTAACTGTTGGATAACGGGAAGGGCTGCCTTGAATCTCGAGACTTCGACTGGAATTCCAATTCAAATACCAGACGGGACAGCCTACGACGACATAAAGCAAGCAAAGAAAGAAGCTCTTCTCAAGTTCTTTGCCAAGCGTCCTTGGATACAACTTCCAAACAGAGAGAACCCTTTCCCAAGAATGAGCCAAATTCTCAAGGGTCTCCTTCACTTCTCGGGTCAGCCGTTCTACATAACCTGTGAAGGCGACATCCAACCAGTTCAGTAAACATCTCACTTTCACTTCACTTTTTTTATGTTTTTACTCACACTCGTACTCAACAGGTTTGTGTACAACTATTTCAACTGTGAACCTTGTATTGACCGGTCTTCCTGTAAATGCAAGTTTGGTCAATACACAGTTTATGGTGGCAAGAAGGACAGTGGGGAATGTTATTCTGACATCTGTTGTTGCGCTCGAGAGAGATTTGAAATTTCAGAGCCACCTCCCCCAAGAACTCCAACACCAACACTCAAGTTGCCAAAGACTCATGTGAAGAAGAAGCCTTCTGGTAAGTTTCTTATAGCCATATACATGGCACGTTTAGAGTAAAAACATTTTTTTCATTTTTTGAATGAAGCAAGTTAAATTCGTTCCACACCAATCTCAATGGACCGATGAAGAGTTTCAAGCCATGCTTGAAGACGTTGAGAACGACATAGACGGCGAACTTGAAGGAGCTCAAACCACAATTGCAACCAAAATTGCACAAGTCAAGGAACAGATAGCTCCACTTAAAGCTACCAAAGCTACTCTTGACCTCATGGATAGTTACCGTTTAGAAGTAAAGAGTGGAATAAGACAATTAAAATTAAAACTTCTAAACTACGAAGCTATACTCCAAAAGTTAGCAGAAATGAGAAGACTTTACCAGAGCTACTTACATGTAAGGGACTTACCTTCAAGCAGTCCGACCAAAGATGAATTTTCTGACATTGTCCCAATTTTGTCCGAAAGTCAGCTCAGATGTTTTGAACTGCTCCCAACATATCCAGAATATGAACGTTTGCCTGAACTCTTCCGCAATCTCAAAAAACGTTTTTTGGTTCTCATGTTCGAAACTTTTATCGGAAGAGACAACAAACGTTCAGAAGAAGAACAAGATATTATTTTAAACTTGTTGTATGACATAACTGTCATAACAAGCTTTTTGAAGTAAAACCGTCATTCTCAAACCACTTCATTTTTTCGATGTCCGAACAAGCACCGAAGCCGAACACAATGGCAGATGTCCTTTCAATGTTGCCAGACAAGCGCCCAGTTCAAATTCAAATTTTGAATTTGAAAGCTCATCTGACAAACACCGTTAAGACTCTCCAAAGTAGTCTTATGGAAGAGATGACCAAGCTCAAAGCCGATGTCCTCATGAACCAAGCTTCCAATGAGAAATGCCTGAATGATTTGACGGAAACCTTGCGCATTTACGCGAGAGAGAACCGAGACCTTGCCAGACTCATCTACCGTTTCTTCGAAGAGATAGACGCCATCTGGAAGGTACTCGGAAAGGACAGAACATGCAACACCGTAATTCGTGAACACAGAATTGAAGAAGGAATTGTCGAGGAAGAAGAGAAACACGAAGAAGAGGAAGAGGAAGAAGAGGAAGAAGAGAAACACGAAGAAGAGGAAGTTTGGGCAACCCTTGTTGCCGATGACACTTACGAAATTTCCCAACCCTACCCATACCAAATCCGCAACAGGGAGACCGGCAAGGTTCTTACCCCAGTCCTCAACAACTTGGGACACTTGAACCTTAACCTTCGGAATCGCGGTTCAATTTCCATGGGCAAGCTTGTCGCAATTCAATGGGTTCCAAATCCAGGCAAGAAGACGAAGGTCAGACACATTGACGGTGACAAGCTCAACAACCGTAAGGAGAACCTCGAGTGGTTCTAAGAGTAAAAAAATTTTATTTTAGGGGGAAACCCCAAGTAAATTTAGGTGTTTATTTGGATAAGTATGTGAAATTAAGGTCAATTTGCAAAATTAGTTCCCGACCTTTGAATTGGACTCTTTCGTTCTCCCAGTTGCGTAGGAGGTCGTCCCAGAGGAGTTGGTAGATTTGCCAATCCAAGGACGATTTGTCCTCCCAGGCATTGAGGATGTACTGCTCGTAGAGTTTCATGACCTCTGCCTTGCACCAGACACCCTCTCCCTTGGAACGTAAGGCTTCTTCGAAGTGCTCGAATGCGATTGGCTGCGTGACCATCTGAAATGACACTTTTTGTCCGTTTGGTCAATGTTCGTGTCTCGTGCCATAGTCGACGAAAATACAGACAAACAGGTTATATATGAGTTTGAGACCAAGAATGGTGTAACTCGACCTGTCCGATTCAAAGACTCCGAGGGCGACCATGAAATTAAACGGAAATTAGCTAGGAAGGAATATAAAAATTTTTTATTTCATGCAATGTTTTATTTCTGTGCCGTCTTCAAGTATGCCCCAGTACTTACGCTTGGAGAGGACATGAACTTCGGTGAAAATTTTGTCCAATTTGAATTGACCCATCTTTTCACCGACCATGCCCATTTCAATGAGTTTGTTGTACCCTTCTTCGTTCGTCATGAGTGCGTCAATGTTCTCATAGTAAACCTTCACTTTGGATTTGACTTCGGAGAAGAATTTGTTGTAGTTGTCAAGGACTGCCTTTGCGAACTGAGGGTAAGACCAATGTTCGACAATAGGTTTTAATGTGGTTACTAAGCCACTTTGACCTTGAGTGAATTCGTACTTCAAAACAAAAGGAGAAAACCTTTCAACAAAGTTGTCGACCTTCTCATAATGTTTACTCTTCATCTCTTGAGGTTTCTTAATGGAATATCCCCATGTCGAATTCATAAGCAATTTGAGTGTCATTGCAAGTTTGGGGTTTGAAGCTTTCCTAATATCATACAGTTGTTGTATGACTTTTCCAACTGTATAGTTCCTTCCTGGAACTCACCATCTTCGTTTGGAATTCCAGTCGGGATATATTGGACGAACCTCATGTACGCAGCGTTAAGGTCGACATAGTATTTTTTCATGAGTCGAACTTATCGCATCCAATTGGTCCAGTTTGTGGAAATTCAAGTGAGTCTCTTATCTTCTGAGAAACTTCTCCTGTTATCTCATAAACATCGTCGAAGCAACCTGTTTCATATAAAACCTTCTGACCTAACTCAGATGCTCTCCAATACAATTTGACGTCAATTGGATGTCTCAATGGAAGTTTGTTTATAGCATCTTGAAGTTCTTGCAACCTCATTGGAAGTTCTTCTGGTTCAGGTTGGTATCCGAACAATCCAACTCCTTGTGAATTGTGTACTTCTTTTGTACTAGAACTTTGTCTGGAACAACTTTTGGTCTTGCTAACAGTGAAAAGTTTGTTTCGTCTTTTGGTACAAAAGTTTCTGTCAGCTTGTCATCTGGAATTGGTTCCAACAAACCTTTCTCGAAAAGAATGTTTACAGCTCTGACAATGTTGCACTTGCCTTTTCCGAACAATGGGTTTGTAAGACTTTCGTTCAACATGAAGTGGTTGTGGACAATTACAATCTTCAACCATGGTAAGTCTTTGTCAACAACATAGTCGTCATGTGAAGAACCTTTAGCTGTAGGTATGTTGACTCGGATATTGACATTTGCCAACGGTGCAATTTTTGCCAATTGACCTCTGAGAATGTACCTTGTCTTCACACATGACTCAAGATACTTCATCTTCTCATCTGTAACAAGACCAGAGTTCCTGAGACATGTAAGAATACAAGGTTCATTGACAATTGTTTCAATTGAATTGTAAATTCCATACCTTGTCAAGTCAATGTCAGACTTATTTATGAACGGGAAGTATCCAGCATGTTGTCTGACTGCTTGAGGGTTAGGTTGGTACCATTCGAACTTGACACTTGCAATTCCTTCAATTGCATTCAAAATGTCTGAGTCGGAGTCAACCATTTGTTCTCTCTTTGTAGTCTTGAAAGCGTCAAGAAGTTGGCTGTTGTGACATTGCCATGTGCATAGTAAATGTGACCATCCAAATCTGTTACGGTATCTGAGATTGTATCCTTTCTTATTTCCGTCTTGAATGCAGCAAGTACTCCCATGAAGCCTTCTTTGTTCTTTCCTTCGTCAAAGTTTACTGTAAAGGTTCGACCAGATGTAATTTGACTTCTAACTTCACGTACTTTTCATATGCATATCTTGTTCTTTCCATGGGAGCATGTCTTCACCTTCCTTTTTTCCTTCTCAAAGGATGCAATTGTTCGTCATGTTTCCAGTAGAATCTGGCAAAGCCGTCGTGTCCTTCAACTTGAGGTTCACTAACATCGAAAGGCATGTCCATAAGACGTTCTTCTTCTAACCTCTCTAGTCTGTTTGGATAATTGGCACGTGCTGTTTCCAAATCCATTTCGTAGCGAAGACCAGACAATTTGTCATAGACTTTTATGGGTCTTCCCTTCCTATATTTAAAATTCTTCGAAACTCTCCAACCATATCTTTGTAACTCTGCTTTTATTCTAGCAGACTTTCTATCCATTCTATATGGGGGCATTTTTATAAAAATAAAAAAATTTTTTTTCTTTACTTTACATAACCGCCTGCTGCCATAAGTCTTTGACGCCAACCCATACCAGCTAATGAAGGTTGACTTGGTTTAGTTTGGAAACTAAACTTTGGTTTTTGGTTTATCTTCAGTTTTTGGTTTTTCTTCTTCTATCGGTTTTTCGTCACTTTTCGGTTCCTCTGACTTTACTCACTTGCAGGAACAGTTGTGTCGTCAACATCTTCATAAATATCATATGCCATTTGTTTTTGTTTTCCTTTCAACTTTTTGTGTTTGTTGTAAAGTTTAGAATATTTCGACTCTAAGTCAATGAGATGTTCTATAATGAACTGTTGGTCAGTGAAGTAAACTTTTCCATCTGTTGTCTCGAAAGCTCCTTCAGACTTCAATATTTTATTTGTGAGAGTCTGTTTCTTTTTTGAGATACTAGCCGTTCCATTTCTATGAAAAGTGACTTTGTAGTTAGGGTTTGTATTTCCAGACCTGGCACTTTCTATTATTGAATTTTTCTCTTCATCTGTAAGTTCTTTGACAGGTTTTGACAATGGTTCTGAACTTTTTGTTTGTGGTGTCAAATCTACCGTTTCAACTTCTTCGGTCATTTCATCTCAGTAAAAAATTTTAGTTTGGTTTGTTTTCAACTGGTTGTTTAGGTTTTTTAAGTCGGTCTAAAACTTCCTGAGGTATAGGAAGAACTTGACAAACACGTGGTTGTGTAACTGCTGGAAGTCGACAAATCCATCTTGAACCCATTTGTCTCAATGCTGTATTGTTCATTTCATCTCAGTAAAAAACTTTACATTCCCCACGTTTGAGGTGGTTGCGGTTGGTTATTGTTTACCCACTGTTGTGCATGGTTATATCCTCTGTTAAAGAATCTTTCACCTTGGTCCATATAGTGTCCTGCTTGGTTATAGTAGTCATTTGCTTTGTTATAATAGTTTCCTGCTTGTCTTCCTACATTGTCCATCCATCCTTGAACTTTTCCTCTTGTTTCAGGATTTGGAATAAGATTTGCTGCATCTCGTGCTACATCCCAACCTTTCTGTACAGTTTGTATAATAGGTTGTGCTTTCTCTTTAAGTATACCTAATGTACTCAAAATCTTCCTTCCAACTCCAAATACACCTCTGGCTATTGTTCCCACTGCGGGTAAAAATCTGGATGCAACTCCTGCTAATGCGCCAAATAAACCCATTTCTTATAGGGTAAAAAATGACGAATCCAAACAAGGACCCCTATGTTTCTAAGGCAACAAAGAAAGCACTCATGATAAAAATCTTTAGTTCAACACCAAATGCTTGGTTTATGGATATCTTGGAAAACATTCCGAGGTATAGAGAAGATGGACCACCATACTGGCTAATATTTGTCGGTCAAAACACAAGATACTGTGAAGCCATACCATTATGGTCCAAAAATATTTTAGATGTGAAAACTGCTTTGACAATATTCGTTGACAAATACCATCCAACAAAACTGACATCTGACTGTGAAAGTTCTTTCAAATCAGACGATATTAAAAACTATCTGCGTTCAAAAAATGTAAACCAATATTTCATTGTCGACCAAAACCATTCTGCTCTTGGTGTCATTGACAGTTGTATAAAAATCTTAAGAGACTTAAACCAACCACAAGGTGGTGAAGCAAATGAAATGTCATATGACGACAAATATAGACATTTCTCCATGGCAAAGATGAGACAAGTTTTAAATATTTACAATAACCGTAAACAAAAAGGTTTGGGAAACCACTCCCCCGAAGAAATGAAAAACAACCCTGACTTAGAGAAAGACTATATATTTAATAGTTTAGTCAAAAGAGACAAACAAGAAAGAATGCCAGGCTTCAAACTTAAGAAAGGTGACAAAGTAAAAATAGAAATACCTAAACGCGACCCATATGAAAATACTATTGACTATGACAACAATGGGAACCCGACAGGTACTCACCTTCGTGTTCGTAAAAATAGAAGAAAGTATACAAGAGAATATTATGAAGTTTTAGGCAAACATGGCAAAATGTACAGACTGCAAGCAGAAGATAAAACTACTATTGTCAGACCTCGTTTCAAACTTGTTAAGGTTCAAGGTGGTATACTTTCAAAGACAGTTCCTAACAAATATAAGACAACTCCTGACGAATATGCTAAAGAAGTGGAACATGACGACTAAGCAATTCTATACCATGCGTAAACTGTCATGTAAGGTGGCATATAGTCTTTACTTTGTCCCGTTGTTTGCGTATACCCTGAAACGCGATGTGTATGGTTTCCTCCTCCCTCAGTGTTACTCCAGTAACAATCTATAGCAAACTTAACGTTGTCTTTAACATCATATCCTTTACCTTTTATCATTCCTGACCAATCCCAATATCTATGCTTATACCAACCTGCTTGAGATGTACTTAAATCTATGTAGTGACTGTGTGCAGGTAGGTTTTCACCTGAAATCGTTTTACTTCCACCTGTTTCCTTTGAAGAGTTTGCACAATACAAAAACCTGTCGACTATTTGAGTCCAAGTTCCGAGACCAAGTACTACTTCTGGTCTGGTAGAGTTCATTGACGTGTAAATAGAACCTATAGGATATAGTGTTTGAAGTATTTCTGTCTTTAACGTTTGAAGCTCTGTTTTGTCAGCTTTTTTATCATATAAATCTTGAGCAGTGAATTTAACTTTTTTTTCATCCTCCATGACATAGACATTTCTACATCTAATGTATCTCATCGTTGTTATGTCTTCTTCCGATGTTAAACCTTGTGGAAAGTTAGGAGGTTTCCAATCTAATACATCCCCACCAGCTCCTTCAACCGTTCCTTCAATATTTTCTATACCAACAGTTGCGAAGAAATCGTGTGTATGTCCAACGTCACTTTTCCTGTTTAAGGTTTCTTGTAAGTTTGTAATATTTGCAATGGTATGTGTATGGTTCTTATCCGCTTTAAGGTCTAAACATCCTGAAACCCACCCTGTATTGGCTTTACCTTCTAAAATCTTCGATGTCCGTTCATTATACCATTCAACCCTTTCTTTAATTTCATTGTCTTTTTCATCCACATATTCCTTATCTGCCTTCTTCACTAACGCACTAGCCATACAACCCCTATCTACCTTCTCCTCTAACTCACTGTTGACATATGTTTTGTCAGCTTTCTTTTCAAGGCTAACGTTTAAGTCTGTTATTTCAGATATAGAATGTGTATGTCCAACGTCACTTTTCCTGTTTAAGGTTTCTTGTAAGTTTGTAATATTTGCAATGGTATGTATATGAGTCTTTTTAGAATATTCGTTTTCAGCTCTTGTCACTTCACTTGACATTTTATTGTCAACATATGTTTTGTCCGCTAGTTCAGGATGAGTATGTTCTTTCGTTGCATATGTTGCATCTGCTCTGTCATGTTCTTCTTGAACTTTTTCAATGACATACTCTTTGTCAGCTTTGTTGTCAACATCTGCTTTCAAAAGAAGTTCATCTATAGGTTTCTCGTTTAAAGTTCCTTTTGTTGGATTTATACAAACAGTATGGTTCTTATTGTCTTGAAATAGAAACTCGTCTGTCATTGGGTTTATCGTCAGTTTTAAGTTTCCTTCTTTCAATGACTCAGATATCTTAGAATAGTTTGAAAAGTTTGTTGTGTTCTTATTTAGAGCTTGCAAAATGAGTTGTCGGTTGTGTTGTATTTCTCTCATAGACGCTGTTTCTTTCGACATTTTTATTCTAGATAAAATATGCTTTCAATAGAAAAAGAAAATTCAAGAGTTGCTACAACTAAACCATTAGATGAACTTTTTACTAACGTAGGTCAAAAGTTGAGACAGAGACCGTAAAGCATGAAGGCTAATCGTTTTGACTACCCATTGAGATGGTTAAGAGACCCATCCGTCACAAAAGCTATTGGCTTTCGTAGAATGAAGTTCATTTCAGAAGCCATACATGGTTTCCCATTTACGGTCGCTTTTGAAATTCGATACTATAAACAAAGAAAAACGTACGTATGAGAAATTTGAACAGGGAAAACTTTTACAAGTTAGTTTGCTTGTAAACTTAGAAACAACTCTTCAAGCTTTTCAAGAAAAAATAAACGATATCTATCTCGAATATGCAAAACAGTACAACATTGACGAAGGAGAGTACCATCTCGATATTTTATATGACAGGAAAAATGCAACTGTTAAAATCAATAGAATAGAAGACCTTGGAGAAGACGTTTATATTTCTACAAAATATAACAACTTGGCATGGTATAGATTTTTGAGGATGTTAAATCAGCCTGCAGAATATCCAGTACACCCGAACTTTTATGAAGTCGAAAAACCCTAATGGAACATATGAAAATGTTTTTCGACTCAGATTGCTATTATCGTTCATGCTTCATTTTTCTGGTGCACAAAACTCTTTTTTATGCTTGGCAAATGACTTTTACGAAAAACCTACAAAGCTATATGAACCACCAAGTGGAAGTATTTCAGACTTTCAAGTATGGTTTACAACAGATGGAAGAAAGAGAATAGTTCCATTATACCATGCGTTTTACTTAGAACTTAGTCTCATATACAACTACTATCGAACGGTAAAAATATAATTTTTAATACGGTTGAGGTGTTGGATTTGGTTGCAACTTGACTGTGGTGCAGGTTCAGGCTGTTGTATAACAGGAGCTTGTTCTTCTGGTTCAGGGTCTTTAGGTATATAATCCAACGAACTGACCTACTCTTTTACCAATATTTTTGACTCCGTTCCAAATTCCTCTTCCGACAGATTTTTTCCATTCCATATACCTCTTCCAAACATTTCGAAAGAAGTTTCCTATTCTTCCAAAGAAACCCATTTTCTATATGTAAAAATCTAATGTCCGCCTAGTCTCTTACGTTTTCCTGTTGAGTTCCATAGCATTCTTTAACTGGAGCTCATACATTCTGTTTCTCTCTGGTAGAAAACATATTCTGGGTCAACTCCTGTGTTCGCGTCATCTGCATAAAGTTGTTTATATCCCACTTCAGGGTTTGTATAAAACTCTTTCCATCTCATATTTGCATACCATGGTGGCAAACCTAACGCAGCGTCATTTGACATGGCAGTTTGCATTTGTACATCTGTTGGCACTTGACCATAGTTTGCCATTGCAGTTTGTATTCTAACTTCATTTGGAATATTCTCTGGGTTTGGTTGTCCAGGTTGCTGCGCATTCGCTAAGTTCTGTGCGTCCATTTAATATTAGATAAAAATATCTCTTACGAGTACATATACTGGACATTTGCAGGCATTGGTTCATCTTCATATTCTCTGTACCTTTCTGCCACGTCAAAGAAATAAATGACACAATGGAAAAAAACCTAAAACAAGTAGTCCTATTTCAAACCACATTTACTTACTAATAAAATTTCTTTATTGTGACACTTTCTCCAGTTTATAGGACCTCTCTCATATTCTATCTTGTCATATATATAAACTCATAGTCATGTATGTCCTCTAACCATCTCATGACACTTTCCAAACCACTTTTATCGGATGTAAAGTAAAAGCATGGATGGTTATGTAAACGTCTAAAGTTTCTAAAGAGTCTCTCAAAGTCCAGTCTACTTGGTATTGAAAATCCCATGTGTTATAGAACGGCGGGTCCACTATAAAGAAAACATTTTCCTTGTCTTTATATTTTTCATACAACTCTGTCCAATGACATCTCACAAACTCTATACCCTCAATATATTTTTCTATGTCCTCTTTGAAAACATTTGTATAGTTAAGATATAAAACTTTTGACATAAGTGTTTCAATGTCATGAACTCTTATAGCACCACTATATAATAGTCTAGCAGATATACTATTCCAGTCTATATATTCTGCTTTTTTCAAAACCTCTCTCACAATATTTTTCTTATCTAATGGTATACGTTCCATCTTACCTATAGGTATCTTTTCTTTTAACTCTTTCAATATATTGTTTGTGTCTGGTATATGTTTGAGACGGTCCATATAGTTGTCGAAGTCATTGCATATAATCTTTGAGTCTGGGAATATTGTATGGCACAAATGGGATATATAGAAACTTCCACCGAACAAATCTACAAATGTTAGACCATTCGGTAGTTTCTTAAGTTCTCTCAATATAATATCTTTACATCTACTCTTATTTCCAAAGAAGGGTAACGGTGGTTTTGTAAAATTCATTTTATATATATAATAAAAATGTTTTTTCCTGAAAAGTGACAGAAAAGTGACAAAGCATGAAAACATATATAATTTGTGAAAAGCGACACATTATATAATGTTTTCGACCCAGAAGAAGGCTTCTTCCCAGAAGCAATGGAGGAAGAAGAAGAGTCCTCCGAATAAAAACTTCAATTATACTAAACATCTTCAGGGCTAGAAGGCACGAAGTGCCTGGAAGCCCCACTACCTTTTTTTTTTTTTTTTTTTTTTTTTTTAATCAAAGTCAATTTTATTTTTCATATTCAAATGGACTGAGTGTTAACATTTAACATTTTTTGCTAATTGTCGTCAAAAATTAGGCGTAAAGCAAAAATTGATATTTCATATGGTTTTATGATAGATAAGCATTATATTCCCACTCATTATATTCGTAAATTTTGAGGTTTATCCTTCGCTTTTAAGATCATTGAATTTGATTTTTATATAAAATAGTTAGATATTAGAAAATAATATGAGTTTATGTGATATTATTTTTCAGAAGATTTTGTGTACTTCTTCAAAATTTTATTTTTTTATTAAAAAGAATCTTTACAAAATATACATTTACTTTAATTAATATTTAAAAACGTGCTCTATCAAAAGTTCCAAAAATTCAATATTTTAGCTTTTCTGAGGGGTCACTTTTGATGAATTTCTGTTTACAACATTATTAACTTATTTTCCAAAAATATTTTGAAATGATAAATCTGAATTTGAAAATTTCAAATTTATTAAAAATAGAAAGGAGAAATATTATCGATATCTTATGGTGATATGTTTTATAAGGAATTTATTAAAACATTGATTATGTCAAATTTTTGAAATGAAATTTAAAACTTAATTAAATTACTATTATTTTGATGTATAATGGATAGAAATCAGTATTATAGAGCTCAAATTAATAAATATAAAACATCAAATTTGATATCATCAATAAGATTGCAAATGAATAGTGAAATATTGATTTAGAAAAGATGTAAATCAATTAACATTCTCATTTCTATCTAAATATCTTGAGGGGGCACAAACTTGCCCAGTGAGGTGAAGTGAAAAGTGATGGGTTTACATGTCAGAAATGTAAAGTGTCAGATTTGAAACAAAAAATGGATTAATTTATTATTATATGATAGAGAGATTTGGTAAGTTACTATCAAATTTGTAAGTGTTGCATGCTAAGTTCGGTCAACGATAGAAATTGAGTGGAAATTAATCGTCGAGGAAGTACGATTATGTAAAGAAAAAAAATGTTGTGGGATTTTTAATATTATATATTATTTTATAATAAAATTTTTTGAGTCATTTTAAGAAGCACATATAATTTTTTGAATTTAAAAATTAAAGTAGTGTCAAACGAATTTATCACTTAATTTAATACTCAGATTTCTTAAAATTAATGAAAAAAAAGGTTTTCTGAGAACTTTTGAGAATGGTTTTCAAATTCCATTATTGAAAATATATAGGTATTGTATGAAATTCAAACTCTATATTTATTAAAATTCTAAATTTTTAATAAAATAACTTTTCAGAGGAATATGATTTTGAATGGTTGATTCATAAGTATAAAAATGTCTACGATTTTAAGGAGGGAATTGTTCCTTATGAGGTATACATCATAACTATATACCTCATAAGGAACAATTCCCTCTTGATAGCTGGGAAACTTTCTCTGAATAACTTATCATTTGGAGAAAGTTTCCCAGCTATCTATTAGAAACTAAAGGCTGTGAGGCACTAATATATAATCAGTGCCTCATAGCCTTTAGTTTGTTATTAAAACGAGAAAACTTGTTCGAAATGATAAACAATTTCGAACAAGTTTTCTCGTTTTAAGGAGGGAATTGTTCCTTATGAGGTATACATCATAACTATATACCTCATAAGGAACAATTCCCTCTTGATATCCTGGATATTTTTGAATATATTTTTTTAATTAAAGTTCTCAAAAGTATTATCAAAAGTGATTTTTTTAAAATATCTCCAATTAATTAACTAATTAAAAGTATTATATTTTAAAAATTAAATAGTTTTTCAATTTTTTTGAAGGAATTGAGATACTTCCCACGACAATAAAATTGAGAGGTTTACATTATGACTGATCTTAGCATGCAACAAATTTGTAAGTAAGGGGAAAAAAGTAAGAAAGAAAAAAAATTTAAAAAATAAAAAGCCACTCGCTTCGCTCGCGGTTGACAAAAAGAACAAATTCGAAAAATAATTGTATGAAATTACGAAACTAAGCCACTCGCTTCGCTCGCGGCTTAAGAAAAGAACAGATTCGAAAAAAGATTGTATGAAATTACGAAACTAAGCCGCGAGCGAAGCGAGCGGCTGACGAAAAGAACAGATTTGAAAAAAGATTGTACGAAACTACGAAACTAAGCCGCGAGCGAAGCGAGCGGCTTAAGTAA
Source organism: Trichomonas vaginalis G3 (assembly GCF_026262505.1). Taxonomy (NCBI): domain Eukaryota; phylum Parabasalia; order Trichomonadida; family Trichomonadidae; genus Trichomonas; species Trichomonas vaginalis. The sequence continues at coordinate 22,750,324 of NC_067206.1, read as the reverse complement.
ACAACATATTTCAGATTATCGATACTAAAAAATTTTTTATTTTATGACATTTTTTTTGCATTTTTTTTCAGGGTGCACACGAGAGGATCATGTAAACTTCAGAATATAGAACCTTATTTTTAGGCATTATCTTTGCTACCTATTTAGGCTCGAAAAGCAAAACATATCAAAAAATACAACTTGACTCCATTATGACCCTTTCATGGAGGTAGTTTTTATCCGCTAGTATTTTCCCTTTGAATCTCTTTACAATTCGAAATCAAATTCAAATCTCAGTAGAAGAAAGGAAGAATCGACTTACTACGGTTGTAATACGAATAAATACATATATTTAATTATTTTTATTTACATAATAATTGTTTGAAGCTCATATTCCAACAAATTTTTAAATAAAAACATTAAAATGTTGAAAATGTTCATATATTTTAATAGGGTTTTGGCACTTTATTGAGGAATTACTACATACATAGTCGAACTGAACTTGATATTTTGAAATTTAAATTATTTATCAAAATTAAAATTTAACTTGAAATTTATAATTATTTAGTCATATTTTGCATAATTCTAAGTAGATTTTGTAAAAAATCAAGAAAGAAAAATTTTAACGTGCTTTATTTTTTCTTTTTTATAATAATACATATTATTATATAATTAACATATTCATAATGTTTCACCCTTTCAAAAATATAATCCTCCTCCTCTCAAATAAACGTACATACGGGTGGCCTCTTTTTTCAAAAAATTAAAATTTGAAATTTTGGGCTCAAATATTAGAGATTTTTTCAACCTTCAACGATATATGTTGTCTATATCAGACCTCCTTTCTTTTTGATACTTAACATTGTTCCTAAATCTTAGCCGTTAAGGCTGTTCTGAAAATATTTTTTTTTCGAAAAAATTCGAAAAAAATTCTTAAAATTCAAAAATCCCTTAATTCCTGAAGATTTTGGAAAAAAGTTTTTACATGAACATGTGTATATTATATGAAGTATATTGATAAGGTAAAAATCAAATTTTATTGCATATTCATCGAGAAAATAAACTAACGAATCCCTCAAAATTGAGAGGGTAATCCTCCTCCTCTCAAATAAACGTACATACGGGTGCACCCTTAAGAAGCTAAATTCTGAAGTTTACATGATCCTCTCGTGTGCACCCTTAAAAAATGCAAAAAAATTGAATACTTTACTGGCTGGGCAAATTTGTCGCCGCCCCAAATATCTTAAATATGTTTTATTGAATTTTATTTTTTCACTCCCTGAGAAAATTTTATGGCAAAATCGAATCATTTATATCACATCTATTTAAAGTGTAGTAATTGGGCTTCTGTAATTCCGTATACGTTTAAAATTTAGAAGTTGATAAATACGCTACTTAGCGCTTCATTCAGTGGATGAATATGCTAGATTTAGTGATTACCTTCTAAATAAAGGTTATTACCGCTATAAAAAGTGATTCAACACTGATTTGGAGATATTTTTTTTTAATTTTCATTAATTTTCTATCAATTAGACCGAATTTCACCTGAAATTCGTTTAGTAGCCAAGTACCTAGTCTTTTAAAGTAAAAAGACTCAAATCGAAGATAATTTTTTTCTCAAAATGTTTTTAAGAAGAAAATAATAGCGAATCAATAATAAGAATCCTCTGGTACCTACCAATACACAGGATTTTTCAAGCAATTTCAAAGTCGAAATTGAATGCGCTCTCAATTTTTTTCGATTTTTTAAAATCTTAATAAACAATATCTATATAGTAATATTTTTTCTAGTATTCAAATTACTCTTCAGAAAATTGAGATACCCCTATGATGGCCTTTTTAGGTGAGGTGACGCCTAATTGAGAGGGTCTCCCCCAATTTTGAATTCAGACCCCGTCACCTAATTACGATACCACTATATATAGAGGACAACACCCACACTTTTTAAATTATGAAATTACAGTAAATTAGCATCCTGTATTTATATTTTTTATGACTTAATTTTGATAGTTTTCGTTCAGAAATTATAATCATATTTTAAGTAAACATATATTAGTATTCTTCATTATTTGTTTGCCGCTTTGCGCCAACTAAATAGTGTATAATTCAATTTTTTCAAAAAATTATTTAATTTGGCCGAAGGTGGCGTACTTGCCCGAAGGGCAAGCGAAGCCACCTGAGGCCCCAAATTATATTTGATCAAATATATATCTTAGCACTGCAGATCAATAAATCACATGATATGCTTGTTTTTGCATTTTTAAAATGTATCAACAAGTTTCATTATAAATCTCTCTTAAATAGGAACTTGTTATCAATATAGAGCTATGATACTTCTCAATTTATGCGAAATATTTTCCTTCATCTATCGGCGCGTAGCGCCGCTAGATGATATATATATAGTGATTGTCTGTTGCTGAAACATAAAATGATTAAGAATCAAAAACCATTTCTAAAAATGTATTTTTTAAGACTTATTTTTGATAGTTTTCACTCAAAAATTTTCATCATATTTGAAATAATATCATATTCTTAATCTGAGCTATTTGATTGGCGCTTTGCGCCAATCAAATAGCGAAGAAAATGACTTTTCAAAATATTTATTAATAATTTATCATCAAAAGTCAAAAATCAATTAGAGATTATTATATTACAACAAATTATGAATCGTAATTCGTTAAAATAATTTTGCCGAACAAACAACTAAAGTTGTTCTCAAAATTTTATTAGCGGCGCGAATAGACAAAAGTGTCTGAAAAATTGAGAAAAATGCTTTATTTTCATTTCACATTTTCATCATTTCTTAACCAGACTTTTCAATCAAACTTCTAATGCATCACATTGAACTAATGACTTATTGGAGTGCCAGTCTACTTTAAAAGATTCTTAATATGTTCATGTAGTTTCAATTTAATTTTAAAAATTCTAAAATTTTAGATTTTAATCTCTAGCAAGTTCTTTGTCATCATATACTTAATTAGTCTTTAGCTTTACAGCTCCTAAATATCATTATAAATTACAAAATTTCGAATTTAATACTCAAATCAATATCTATGATCGCATCGATATCAAATTACTAAATAAAACTATTAGATTTTCAAATATATTACAATTTTTTGATATAGCTTAGACCTATTCTTCATTTGTGAACCAAACTTCAGCTCCAATTTTGTCAATTATCACGCCAATCTAATGTCTTACCGAAGTGTATTCATTTCACAACAAATTCTTAATAAATTCTTTGCTTTCAATATTTCATTTGAAAAATTTCTAAAATCTCAAATTGTTCTCTAAATTACTTCGATTTAGCTAAAAGTCTATCTTATATTTTACATAATAATCTTTAAAATATAATATTAATCACTCACAATTAAATTTATTTGTATAAACTCATTTCCTATAATCATAATATATTTATTTTGCCGAAGTTGGCTAGGCTTGCCCTTCGGGCAAGCCTAGCCAACTGAGTCCCGAAATTATATTGTTGAAAAATTTTTTGGAACGCGCGGTTTTTCAGAAAAAATTGAATTACCACCATTCAAATAAAAATATCGTATTTGATCTAATATAAATAGAGATTTATCATTCTTATACAATAAGGTATGTTTTTTAAAATAAATTATCTCTATCTGTGAACTTAAAATTCTCATCACAATATTGACAATCCAAAAGGCATTCGAGTCTAAAGAATAAAAATTAAATTTCCTAAATAAAGTATTTATCATTCTATTTCGTTCTTTTGGCCCATTGTAATTTTGAAACAAATAATCAAGAAATTTAATTAAAATTTAATATGAAATCATTAGATAGTTGTTATTACTATAACAATTCTATTATTTAAATACGAAATTTTTATAAATTAGTTTATATCAAATAGTAATTGATATCATTTTAAAGTATAAATGCTCATATATGGTTTTATTCTAGTTTTATACAATTTCTCATTGTTGACGATGACAAATTCGGCATCAGTGTGGTTTCATCCCGAATTTTTTATAAATAATTGAATAATAACAGCCTTGAATATCCCATATCCCTATGTTATTATAAATTATGCGCGAGTACACAGTTTTTAATCGCAATATTCCAATTTGATTAAAGAATTTGTTTTTTATCCTCATATCTATTATTCACATATGAAACATTTCGATTATTTATCATGTTTCTAGAATTTTATACTTGAATGAAAAGATCGATATTGGCCGTTTAAAAATTCTCATAATTTTTTTCTTTCATGCTAATGTTGAGGATTGTGTCATCAAAACATGAATTTTATCTATAACTACAGTTGTAAAAAAGTATTTCACGCTCAGAAAGTGAAAATATTCAACTTTTCAATAAATGCAATAATCTTCAGAAATCTTGTGAACGAAATTGATGATATAATAAACTACTATGCTACACATCAAATTTATTTTTGTTGGAGAATAATAAAAAATCTCAATATTTCGAAATGAGAGCTTCTCCTCAGAAAATTGCTAATCAAATTGTTGCTATATTATTGATTGATGTAATACATTAGCACAATTTTTAACATTAAAACTGGCGAAATTCTAATATTCGCGAAAAAGTTTTCCCCTCAGAAATTTTTAATTGCATTTTTTATATAAAATTCTATAAGACACATATAGTTGATTCTAATTTTATTTGTGTATCACCAAAATAACGAACTGAAAAAATTTGAAGTCTTTAAATCGTCTTGTTTCCTATTCCAAAAGAATGCTGTTGTTAGACTAAACAATTATTTTTTATTTAAACTAAAATTATGAATTGAATAGGTCAAAAATAGGAACGCGATTTTTGGGCTAAAATTCAAAAGTTTACAAAAAATTGAGAGGTTTTTCCTCTCAATTTGCTTTTCGCGTCTCAATTTGTGTCCCTAGTATATTATATCAAATTTGATTTCTTACCTAAAGAATTGTTGCATGTTTATACATTCACCCTACAGATTATTACACTTTATTTAATTCATTCTGACAAAAAGCTTCATGACATGCTTGTTTTTTAATAAACTTTGTATTGTTTCCAATGATGCTTTAAATTCTAAGTATTTTAAAATTTGATTTTAAGCTTAGATTCCATAAAAGAACATTAAAATTGTAAAGGTTCGAGGAAAAACGACTCGTTTGAGGGTAATTTTAGAAACAAAAAAATAGAAAATCCAGTATACTTGTTTACGACAAATCAATTTTTCCTCAAAGTTTTATTTCATATTATCCACTTATTTGAGACGATAGAAATTTGTGAAATTTTCTAAATTTCATTTTTATTTTGCATAATTACAGCCATTATTCACTTTTTACATTTTTTTTTCAATAGTATTGAAAAATTCAATTTTTTAATGATGTAAAAAAATGCGAAAGGAGAATATATCAGCTCCTATTGCTTTTGATTTAAAAATGATCATTTTGAATTTTTTTTCCTTACATTCGAAAATGTTTTTACTTTTTCTTCCTATCTTAAGTCATCAAGAAATTCAATGTGAGCAAATTACATCTCTCCTCAAATCTGATGAAGAGAATTCTCTAACTTGTTCTGGATTATCTCCTGAAAATACTTATCAAATAAAATTATCATCAGATCATACAAGTTCAACATTAGATACTACCTTTGAAAGTCCAAATACTTTGAAATTCAGTATTACGAACCCAGATGAATTTACACAAATGTACTTAATTGATCAAGATTCCGAAATATTTATACAAAATATTAAAATTGATGCGAAGCCAACAGTTAAAGATGTTGGTACTAATAATAAACAGCCATTTTTAGGCAGATGGATTGAATACACTTATGAAATTAAATTTGGATCCTCCTACACTGGAAGTGGAGAAGATAAATATGAAGTAGCCATTATAAACAGTCCAACTGAAAGCGAAAATTCCTTTACAGACTACAAAGTAATACTTAAAAATGCAAATGATAAAAATTACTTTTTCATTCCAAAAACTGTAACGCCTGGTGAAAATTTCCTTCTATTTCGCTTCCATTTAGTCAATGGAGAAACAGATACTGTCAGTAAAACATTCATACCGCCTATCCATGTTTTAATTCCAAAGGTTTCTGACAAAATTACTGCAGAAAAAACGTCAACAAGTATGTTTTTCGATGAAAGTAATACAGAAATAAATTTCGGTGTATATTGTACTCCTTCGGTCTATAGTTTTAAAGTTTATTACAAAATAGGTTCATATGAAGATACATTGTTTGGTGAGTATGAAGGTTTAGTTACAGATCCAATTTATATAGAATCATCAATAAATATACCAACAGATCTAACAGAAGTTCAAGAGAAAGTAACTTTTATTATGAAAGATACCGCAACATCACAAATTTTAGCTTATACAGAATACACAGATCTTATAATTGTTCCAAAGTTCGAAGTTGAAAATATTACATTAGCCAATCATAATATGATTTCGGATTACTATGTATTGCATAATCAAGAACCTATTACTGGAACAGTTACATTCAAAAATGAAGTTGCTTTTGACTATCTCATTTTACATTACAAATTAAAACGCCAAACTCTTAAACCTTTTGGTAAATCAAAAAGAAACTTCTTCTTCATTGTTCAATTAGGTGATATTCGATCCGAAAATTTGATTACCCTTAATTTCGAACAAAATAACGTCTTTAAAAATGGATACATAACATATAAATATGTTGAATTTACGTATTCTGTTAAATACTTTAAAAAAGATGAACAAAGAAAAGGAACTTTTTACGTAAAGCACAATATCCCGACTGAGATAAATATTGGTGGAAGATTTTATGAAAGTTCTACGATTGCAAATAATTATTTACAAATAATTAAGAACGCAGGTCAAGATTCCGCTGTTTATTTGGAAAATACTTGGCTCGGATATAGTAGTGATGTTGGTGGGATTCCATCAAAAATTTCTTTCGCGGTAATTATAGAGGACAAAGTTATAATATCAAAAGAATTTGATATTTATTGCTTTTCAGATTTTGTATGGGGGATCAATTCGATAACTGACCTCAACAGCGCACCCACTTACAAAATAGGATCAAGAAAGTTACTGAAATTAGAATTCTCTGAGTTAATAAATCTTGATGATATAACGTTCAGATATAAATATAAACCGACACAAAATGATTATTTCCGAGATCTTAAAATAGAATATCTGATACGTGTTCCAAATACCGAAAATGAAACTATTCTTTCATTTTTACTTCCAAGTCCAGATACAATCGGCCAAAATACGTTTATATTACAACCACGTGTTCCAGGGGTAAATGGATATAGTGACCAGATTTATTTAACAATTGAATCAGAATTGGAAATAACACATAGTTCAATCAATTGCAGAATGACAGAAGATTCATATGGATATGGACAAACTCTGTTATTCAAATGTAACATTTATGATATTGAAGAATTACCAATAAAATATAAGGCAAAGATAGGAAATCATTATTCCAAGGAGGTACCGCACAATACAATCTTAATGTGAGAATGGAAGCAGTTGGCAACGAAAATGAATATATTGCTTATGTAGAAAATCCAGCCCAAACTGGAGAGCAAATAACAATTTCTATTGCAATGATGAAAGAATATTATGGATCATCACTCCAATTAGTAGATTATTCTGAAATAACAAATATCAAAATATGTCCCACCCCTGATATCATTGTAAGTTCGCTTAATTCTTATCCAGAACTATATTCAACAGCAGCTCTTGGCTTCAAACTCAACTATATTTGTGAATTCAGTACAATGAAAGTACAATATAAGATGTCAGATGATGGGGATTACGAAGATGCAATATCAGTATCTAGTTTAGATAATTACAATATTTTCTCAGTAACAGTAAAATTACCAAAAACAAGAATTTATTTCAAATTTATTGACAAGTTTAATAATTCAAAAACAATAAATTATTATTTAGATCCTACAATATTTACATATGTTGAATATGATTGTGCCATTCAAGATCAAAAGGAAGAATACCATGGAGGAGATGAAGTTAACATCAAATGTACTGCAAAATCTCCAAGATTAGCTTATTCAATACATGAATTTTATTTCTTAGATTATTCTACATATGATCAATATAGATTAATGGCATCTTCTTCAGAAACTTCTGTTGAATTCTCAGTTACTCTTCCTGAACCAAAATCATCTTATCCTGTTTCACTTATCACAATATGTCAATCCATAAAATCAGATCCATCAATATCAATATACAGTTTTATTCCCATTAAAATCATTCCAAATTTCAAATTTGATTTCGATATTATATCAATGGACCAATCAAGTTTGAATATCTTGGTGAAATTGTACTTTAATTATCAAATGAAGTATAGTGTGAATTACGTAATATCGAACAGCAAAGTATATGAGAATTCTACTTTTACAACACTACAAGAAAATGTTTTTGGCACACCACATACATTTAGTATTCCACACAGTTTAGAATCAGATTATTATTTTGTTGGAATTTTACTAATATTTGAAAATTCTAAACAATGTTTTGCTACAAAAGAAATAAATTACATCGATGATAAAGTCTCATTAAGCAGGGTTGGCCATCACACAATAACTGCTGGTATATATGAGGTTAAGAAAGGATTCACAGTTTTACTCCAGCCACCAATTAAAAAGACAAAGACCGTTGTTTATGCAAAAATAGGAGAAGATAAATATACATTACTTAAGAATAATGTTATTGGCATTACCTTCAATGAAACCGGCTCTATTTATCTAGATGGTAAAGCAAGTATTCAAACCATTGTTATGTCAATAACTAATATTAAAACAGATGAAATTATGTTTTTGCTTGGAAGAAGCGAATTACGAATTGGAAATATGGAAAATGTCCAATTTAATATGAATAGTTCTAAAAATTATTTATTTGTTCTTTCATCATTTGATGGAAAAGGCAAATCGAGAATGGATGGAGATGTCAATACAGAATCATTAGAAATTGAAAATTACTATGCTGATGGCACATTGGTAGTTAATGAAGAATCATCAAGGAAGTTATTGGCTGCTTCTTCAAAACCAGATAATATTAACATTTATTCAATGCAAATTCATAATGATGAGTACAAGTTCAGTTATAAATTCAAAACAATGAGATCAAGAGATAAAACAACAGTAATAATTCATTCAAAGTTAGGTACTCATTACCTCGCTACAAAACCTGATTCATACACAGGAGATGAAGAACCTACTCCTACACCAGTTCCTGTTTCTGATGACTCCCAAAAAGGAGGAGCTAGTCCAGCAAAAATAGCTGGTGGAATTGTTGGAGTAATTGTTGTTATTGCAATTGTTTGCGTTGTCGTCTTCTTTGTCTGGAGAAAGAAGAAACAAGCAAAATACAATGACTCAGAAGAAGGTGATATTCATTCAGATTCATCTTATAGCAACAAATCAGCTTAATGTATTTCTTTTAAAACTTTTTTTCTTAATAATAAACATATAATTTTGAAACAATATATACAATCAAATATTTCTTTCCATATGAGAAAGAATAATAAATTATTGAAATATTCTTACTATTCAGTTAGAGGTTATAGAGAAAATGCATAAAAAACTACACTAGAAAAGAACTTCTCCAATATCATTGATAGATATTGTAATAATATAAATTTCAATTGTTAATTTCTATGAAGCTTGCCATTCAGCTTATCACAATTCTACTACTAATCTATAAAACTACTAAATATTCGTTTTAATGTTCAAATGCTTTTATCTTGCCTATTTTTCCTATCCTATTCTCTTTCAAAGGCTGACTTTTACGAATCATTCGAATCAGAAAATTCAATGAATGGCTGGATATCGACAAAGGCACCGGATTATAATGGCGTTTGGTACTTTGATAATAAGACTAAAGCATTATCAATGGCCACTTACGCAACAAGATATGCCATTACAAAGAAATTCAGTAACCCAATCATTTTAAATGACAAAGATTTTATAATTCAGTTCGAAGTCGAACCGACCACAACAATTGATTGCACAGGAGGATATTTAAAGCTATACGGCAATAAAAATCTCAATGAAAGAGATGTTTCGAACCAAACAATGTATACATTAATGTTCGGACCTGATAGATGTCAAGATTCAAACTCTATTCACTTTATTATCAAGCACAAAGGTATCGAAAAAAGTCTTAAAATTCCACCACACTCTAATTTAGGCAATAAAACACACTTATACTCATTAGTTGTTCGAAAAAATAATAACTTTGAAACTTTCATCGATAATGATAAAGTTCGAATCGGAAATTTCTTTACAGATTTCTATCCTCCAATCAATATTCGCGAAATACCAGATCCAGCAGACAAAAAACCAAAGGATTGGGTTGATGATGAATATATAGTTGACGAAACCGCAAAGAAACCAGAAGATTGGGATGAAGACGAGCCAGAATTTATACCAGATCCATCAAAAATCGATCCTCCCAAAGGATGGCTCCTAAACGAACCGAAAACAATCCAAGACAAAAATGCTAAGAAACCAGACGATTGGGATGAAGCTGTTTTCGGCCAATGGGAAGCTCCGCAGATCTCCAATCCCAAATGTGACAAAGCTCCAGGTTGTGGTCCATACGAAGCACCACTAATTCTCAATGAAAAGTACAAAGGAAAATGGGAACCTCCTCGTTACAGAAATCCACTTTACAGAGGTCCATGGAGACCAAGGATGATTTCAAATCCTGATTACGTAGAAGACAAACATCCAGCGAACTTCGGAGAGATATGGGCAGTTGGATTTGAGCTTTGGGCCGTGACTCCTTCTCTTTCTTTCCGAAAGATTTTGATTGATACAAATAATGTTGACGAAATTGTCAATGAAATGGATCAGAAACAGAAGAAAATGGTCCAACAAAAGAATGAAAACGAAGAAATTAAATTCAATCCTGTTTTGAATTTCGAAGATTTGAAAAACATTGACAACAAATTGCCATTCTTTGAAGATCTTGTGAATTCGTGGTCGGAATTCTACAAGAAAGACAAAGGAATGGCTATTAGCATGCTTTTGACAATGATCATTACACCAATCTTTGGATATTATATTCATAGAAAATTTTTCTAATTTTATAGACTTTCTTGTTACTTGTTTAAATATATAAAACTTTCTATAGATTATTTTTAAATATATTCTTTATTTTGACAAATTTGAAATCTTCATTATTCATTTTAAGTGTTTGAAAATATATTAATGGGCTCTTAAGCCCTTCTGACTTTAATTCATATTTTTATCAACAAATTAAACTAAACTTCTCCATAAATGAAATGGAAAAATATTGTTATATATATATATACTATTCATTTCATTGGTAAATCTATGTGATAGATTTAGTCAAACATCCACTTCACAAGTTGGATCAAATGAATCGAACTATTTGTACAGCATTCTTGTATAAAAAAGATTAGGATAATTATCGACTAGTTAGCCAGTAACTTTATATCTCAGTTCTAATATTAATAGCACAAAATGAGCGAAAATATATCCATTTTGTGTTATCATTTATCAAATTCATCACAAAGTTCTATAGCTTAGTTTATATTGAGGAGTTATCATGATAAGAAAAAGCATAGTTTACATTAGTATGAAAACATACAAATAGTCTTTTTTGAACAAAGAAAAGTAACAAATTTGACAAGTTTTTGGTATAAATACGGAGTATATATATTTAATATTAGATTTTTGGAATGTAGTAGATATAAACGAATTAGGTCCTATATAAGGCAAGTTTTGTCGAAAATATCTGAATATTATGACCTCTTCAATCACATCATAGTTCTGACATAGAAATTCAGCAGATAAATCTACTACAGAGTCAGGAATATAAATTTTTTTCAAATACCTTGCTCGGTTAAATGCCCCAAAACCAAAACGTGTAACTGTATTAGGAACCATATATATTGGAATATTTAAATAAGTCGGAAAACTGTATAAAATTGTCATGTCTTTGGAGAACAATATTCCATCAACAGAACAAAAATATAGGTTTTTTGGGTCAACATCAATATATTCTATTAGTCCCATATCAAATGGATTCTGTTCACCTAATTTTCGAACTCCTTTTGGTATGAATAAATATTTAATTAAAGAAATAAAGTCAAATCCTCCATCATCAATGGTTTCAAGACTTTCTGGAAGAGTTATATTTTGTAAGTTTGGAAATTTTGGAAATAAACTAGACGGAAGATGTGTAAAACCTTCATTAATAATGATATACTTTATTGGCGTATAATTTATATTATTTGGAAGGGAAACAGTTGTATCCCCTTCAAATGGGATCTTAAGTGTGTCATTCAATGATTAATAAATCTCGTTGGTGTTATTTGTATCAAAATACTCTTAAAATTTGAATTATATAACGTTTTTCTACAGATGATATTCCATTTTTTGATTGTTGAAAATTACTTAATGTGATTCATTAAGTGAATGAATGTTTTTTTAAATTATATCCAGTCAAAAATTATTTTATAAGACAAAATTTCGAGTTTGAATGAAACTTTACAAAATAAGGAAAATAATATAATGAGCACTAGGAAGTATTAAATATTTGTGCATCAAAACAATGAGACTAATCTTCGAATCCTATCCTAGTGACAAAGAATTATCAATAGCGACATACACAACAAGATATGCAATTACAAAGAAATTCAGTAACCCAATCATTTTAAATGACAAAGATTTTATAATTCAGTTCGAAGTCGAACCGACCACAACAATTGATTGCACAGGAGGATATTGAAAGTTCCAAAAATGCAGTAGGAACCTATTGTTAAAAATACACGATTCATTTCATTGGAAAAATCAAGTGATGGATTTATAAAAATAAACATTCACTTAAATAATATAAACAACAATTTTCACATGTTGGATCCAATGAATTGAGCAATTTCTACAGAAAATTTGTAGAAACATATTTAAGATAATTTTCGACTCACTAGAATATATGTCTCAGTCCTCATTACCATACCACAAATTGAGGAAAAATCTGTTTAATTTATTATCATTCATCAAATTCATTACAAAGTCATATAGCTTATTTTATATTAAGAATGATCGATATAAGAAAAAGCATAGTTTACATTAGTATGAAAACATACAAATAGTCTTTTTTGAACAAAGAAAAGTAACAAATTTGACAAGTTTTTGGTATAAATACGGAGTATATATATTTAATATTAGATTTTTGGAATGTAGTAGATATAAACGAATTAGGTCCTATATAAGGCAAGTTTTGTCGAAAATATCTGAATATTATGACCTCTTCAATCACATCATAGTTCTGACATAGAAATTCAGCAGATAAATCTACTACAGAGTCAGGAATATAAATTTTTTTCAAATACCTTGCTCGGTTAAATGCCCCAAAACCAAAACGTGTAACTGTATTAGGAACCATATATATTGGAATATTTAAATAAGTCGGAAAACTGTATAAAATTGTCATGTCTTTGGAGAACAATATTCCATCAACAGAACAAAAATATAGGTTTTTTGGGTCAACATCAATATATTCTATTAGTCCCATATCAAATGGATTCTGTTCACCTAATTTTCGAACTCCTTTTGGTATGAATAAATATTTAATTAGAGAAATAGTGTTGAAACCAGAATCTTCAATGGACTCAAGACCTTCTGGAAGAGTTATATTTAGTAAATTAGGAAACCTTGAAAATAAACTAGTTGGAAGATATGTAAAACCTTCATTAATAAAGATATACTTTATTGACGCATTATTTATATTATTTGGAAGGGAAACAGTTGTTTTCCCTTCAAATGGGATCTCAAGTGTGTCATTCAATTATAAATAAATCTTGTTAATGCAATTTTTCTAAAAATGTTCTTAAAATTTGAATTGAATATCAAATAGTGGTTGAGAAATCGAATTGAATTAAAAATAATCGTTTTTCAAAAAATGGTTTTCCATTTTTAGATTGTTAAAATTGATTATTATGATCTATTAAGTGACTGAGGGATGAGTTTTTTAAAATGATATCCACTCAAAAATTATTTCATATGATAAATTTCGTGTTTGGTTGGAACATACAGGATAAATAACAAATACATAAGAAGGATAATATGTAGACCACTACAAAATAATAAATAACATACTTTGTAAATATTGGTGCACAATATCAAGGCAATGAGACAAATATTCATATATAATATTAGTAGCAAGACGTCCGCCATTCATATGATATGAAATCTCTTTAGTTTATAAGTGGTCGAGGAAAATCTGAACACTTTTTATCCGTTAAAAAATTGGTTCATTTTCATGGAAGATCAATCTAAGGGTACAGTTAAATTAGATCAGCATCTTCAGGAATTACTTAGATTCATCAAAGAAACTAATGCTAAGAAAAGGATTGAAGGTTTCAACGAGTTGGCGAAATTAACAATCTTTCCGACCTTAGTACCAAGTATTGACTATTTTATTGCAGAAATTCTTGTTCAGGTAATCCAGCGCTCTAACGATCAGTACGATTCTGTGCGTGTTGCCTGTATGAATTGCTTATTTACGTTAATAAAGCAACTTGGCACTAAAAATTTCGACAGTGTATTAGCAACAGTACTTCCAACATTGTTCAACCGTATCAAATCCGAAAACTGCGAAGAAGTTCTCGTTGCAATTCTTAATATTCTTGTTTATTTTGTTGACTTAACAGGTGTAGAAACAGTTCCTTCGACATGGGATGAGTACGCACGCCCAACAATCATCGCTTTAGCTACATCATGTGCTTCAAATGCCCCAGATGTCAAATTATTATCAGCCCAGATTCTCGAAACCATGTGTGGCAAGATTGCTCGCTCAATGTACAGGGAAGTATACGATTTGGAAGCAGAAGATGAAGCAAAACAAAAAATAAATTACTCAGAAGCTTTAATTAATGCACTTCTCAAGAACATTGTCCACAGAAACAAGGACATTAGGAAGCAAACTCTCCAAGCGTTAGCCAAATTTTACGTAATTACAACCAGCGAATACAAATTCGATTCTATTGCCACTTTACTTGAACAAATGATCGACGACAGGATTCTTTCCGTCCGTCTTGCTGTTGTAGACTATGTTAAAACACTCCTTGTCCAACATGACAACAGACATATGTATTATTCCCAATATTTACCGATTCTTCTTACTTCGATCTACAGTTTAGTCCCTGTTCGCAAGATTACAGAGGATGAAGTCGTCAAACAGCCAGAAGTAACAAAGCAAGCCTATCAAGCTTGGAAAGCTCTTGACGCCATTGGAAAACAGCATGAGGTTGACAAGAAGGACGATTACGCTCAAGAAAAAGAATACATTGGCCCGACAGATTTCGATGAAAAAAGAAAAATTTGTGTTGGACTTCGCCATATCCTTCAAGATAACTACAAACAGATGATGGACCATCTCATTCCAAAGCTCATCGAGTGGACAGAGCAAATCAGAGTCTTCGGGCTTCGCGCTGTTGCATCTTTGATTCAATTGACCGGCCAATACTCCGTAAAGACTGTTGTTGACGTCATGAAGACTCTTGGACAGTCAATAAAGACAATCCGTGGCGATCAGGAGTTCGCAATGCGCGTTGCTGCAATTTTGGCATCAAATGTAAACGAAGACGATTTAATTGCTCCTATCGTATCTAATTTCACAAATGAGGGACCACGAGAGATCGTTTTGTTGTTACAAGTTGCTCTTGTAAATGCAAAATTTTCTGATGGTGGTTTGGCTTCAATTATCGATGGAATTAATAACAACAGAGTATTTGATGCTCTTGATTGTATTAATAACCTCGCTGAAGCCGTTTTGGCCCTTATTGTCCACGCAAATGAGAATTTCAGAGATGTTAACAGTAATATCATTCTTATAACAATTCTCAGGATCGGCGAGAAAGGTGATGCAATGCATTACTTCGAGAACTGCTTCGGAAGACCTTTGGCCACTGTTTTCAGCGAACAAATGCAAAATTTGCTCAGAGTTACAGATAAAAGCTCCGGATACCTCAGCAAATTGTTGCTTAAAGTTCCACCATACGCTATCCAGAACAATCTTAGAGATGTTTGCCAGGCAATTTGCGAATCAATTGCACAATCAGAACAGGAAGGCACAAAAGAGCTGATGGACCTTATCACTACATTATGCTACAAAGGAGCAATCACAGATATCACGGAACAGCTCTTTGATTTGGTTATTAACAAGATGGAATGGAGTATTGGAAAAGAAAACGTTCCACCACGTGAAGCAGCCACATTGGCCTTGGCCGCATTACTTAAATCAGACGCAATCACTCAAGAACGTTGTGATGAGAGCCTTGATAAGATTTTACCAGCAGTTTTATCAGCTCTTGATGATTCATGGTCTGATCCAGTCAGAGTTGCAGCCATTGCACTCGCTAGAGAGTTTATCGCTAAATCCAACAAATTAAATACAAAATTCAGCGAAATTTACAAGGCAATCAGAGAAAGAATGGACGACCACGTTCTCTCTGTCAGAGTTAACGCTGTTTCCCTCATGGCTGACTTCCTTGTTAAGTGTTCTCAAACAAAGGACCAAATTCCAGCAGAAACACCAGCAACAACAGAAGAAGAGAAGCCTAAAGATGGAGGAGAGAACAAGGATAAGAAGAAGGAAGAAATTCCTGTGAAATATGAAGATATTCCGAAGAAATTCGAAGATTTACTTGTATTTATCGATGATATGGTCAAAGAAGTTAGAGAAGCAATGGAGATATTCTGTGAAAGAGTTGGCTCCGTCGAAGAGTGGAAAGAACCACTTTCTACAACTTTGAAATCAGTTATTCAGAATAATAACCATGATGATGCCACAGAACTCGCTAATAAGGCATTGGAAAAGCTTGGCACCAAATAAGTCATATTGAAAAAAGAATAAAATGTGTGAAATTTTTTAAATTTAATTTTCTATTTATGAAACATACCACGGGTTAAAAAGTAATGATGCTAGAACCTTGGTATTCATAGGGTATTATAAATATATGTATGGATAGTTATTCATGAAGTTTGGAATCAATAAAGTGTATCACAAAATAATTTACAATTAATACTTCCAATGATAAATTCTTACAAAAAAGTGACGGTTTTCAAAGTCAAAAAATCATGTCTGATCTTTTTGCTACAAAATTTACTTATCAAGAAATTGAGATGCTGTTTGACCACGCACATTTTACTTCAAATGAATTTATGGCACTTCTTGAGCAATGTTCTTCTTCAGAAAATGCTCAAATGTTTTCTTACTTAGCTTTAAATGCAAATGTTTCAATTAGCAATCTACAAGAAGCTTCTTCAATTTTGAAATCAATGCAAAAATGTAATAGATCACGATTTTTTGATATAATAATTAAAATATTAGATCAAACTAACAATGAAATGTCAATCCTTCAGGATACTATCAACAACCTTCACTCAGACTTGGATAATATTCTGGATCAAAAGCACGAATATAACAAGGAAAGAGATAAATTCATTTTAAAAATTGGAAAATATAAAAAATCTAAAGATGCGAGGAGTATATATCAATTGCTAGATAAATTATACACAAAAGGATACCAAGATTTATTTTTAATGGCTTGTGAAAAAGATTTACGTAATAAAAATTTTGGATATTTTTTCCCGTTCTCGGATATGCAATTAGGGAAGGAAACTTTAATGTTGTTAAATCCCTTGTGGAAAATGGTTACAATACAATGCAGTCAAGTGTTTCTGAATATCCACTTCATTGTGCCTCCCAATCTGGTAATCTTGATTTTGTCAAATATTTTATATCTATTGGAAATGACATCGAAGCAAAGCAATGGGACGGATCCACTCCTCTGCTTGAAGCAATAAAGAGTAACAGACTTGAAGTTGTTAAATATCTTATCTCTATTGGAGCTGACATAAAAGTAAAGGATAAAGATGGAAATACTCCACTCATTCTTGCATCAGAAAATGGTCATCTTGAAGTTGTGAAATATCTTATCTCTATTGGAGCTAATAAAGAAGCTAAGGATAAATTTGGAAATACTCCACTTATTTCTGCGTCAAGATATTGTAAACTTGAAGTTGTTAAATATCTAACCTCTGTAGGGGCTAATATTGAAGCAAAGGATAACAATGGAACTACTCCACTCATTCATGCATCATTAAGACATGAATGTGATATTGCCAGATTCCTTATATCTGTCGGAGCCAATAAAAATGCAATAGATAATGATGGAAGAACAGTATCTGAATACATGAAATCAATCGATACAAGCGATTAAAATCAAAATAAAAGAAATTCATATATTTTAAAAAAAAAAAAAAAAAAAAAAAGGGAGTGGGGCTTCCAGGCACTTCGTGCCTTCTAGCCCTGAAGATGTTTAGTATAAATGAAGTCTTAGAGGACAAACATGACTATGAGTTTTGATATGACAAGATAGAATATGAGAGAGGTCCTATAAACCGGAGAAAGTGTTATATAAACATCTGTCATATTACTCAGAATATTATACAGAATTCAATAAAAATATATTTTAGGTGAAGAGGTGAGATTTCACCTGTTTTTTCACCTCATTTTTCACCTCTTGAATTTTCATGAATTTCATCGTAAAGACTTTGTCAAGATTTCATCGTAAAGACTTTGTCAAGATTTCATCGTAAAGACTTTGTCAAGATTTCATCGTAAAGACTTTGTTGAGATTTCATCGTAAAGACTTTGTTGAGATTT
The DNA here is from genome assembly GCF_026262505.1 of Trichomonas vaginalis G3. Classification (NCBI taxonomy): domain Eukaryota; phylum Parabasalia; order Trichomonadida; family Trichomonadidae; genus Trichomonas; species Trichomonas vaginalis. Next base: position 22,731,659 of record NC_067206.1, on the reverse strand, counting down.
CATCGTAAAGACTTTGTCAAAACTTCATCGTAATGAGCGTAAATCAGACAAAAATATATTTTAGGGTAGAAGGGTATATCTACCCCGTTTTCTACCCTCTTTTCTACCCCATATGTACTTACTGAAAAAGTATGTGTTCCATCTGTCATTTTACTCAGAATTTTACACCAAAAATAATGTTTAGGTGAAGAGGTGAGATTTCACCTCTTTTTTCACCTCTTTTTTCACCTCTTTTTTCACCTCATGAATTTTCATGAAATTTACACCAAAAATAATGTTTAGGTGAAGAGGTGAGATTTCACCTCTTTTTTCACCTCTTTTTTCACCTCATGAATTTTCATGAAATTTACACCAAAAATATACTACTAGGGTCATTTACGAAGAAATCTCAACAAAGTCTTTACGATGAAATCTTGACAAAACATAGACAAGAAAGTTCATGAGAAATTAGATGAAGAAGTTTTGACAAAACATTTACGAAGAAATTCATGAAAATTCATGAGGTGAAAAAAGAGGTGAAAAAAGAGGTGAAATCTCACCTCTTCACCTAAAATATATTTTTGGGTCATTTACACTCATTTACGAAGAAATCTCAACAAAGTCTTTACGAAGAAGTCATAATAAAACGTCTGTCAAAAGCCGCTTTTCTGTCACTTTTCAGGTAAAAACATTTTTATTATATATATAAAATGAATTTTACAAAACCACCGTTACCCTTCTTTGGAAATAAGAGTAAATGTAAAGATATTATATTGAGAGAACTTAAGAAACTACCGAATGGTCTAACATTTGTAGATTTGTTCGGTGGAAGTTTCTATATATCCCATTTGTGCCATATAATATTCCCAGACTCAAAGATTATATGCAATGACTTCGACAACTATATGAACCGTCTCAAACATATACCAGACACAAACAAAATATTGAAAGAGTTAAAAGAAAAGATACCTATAGGTAAGATGGAACGTATACCATTAGATAACAAAAATATTGTAAGAGAGGTTTTGAAAAAAGCAGAATATATAGACTGGGATAGTATATCTGCTAGACTATTATATAGTGGTGCTATAAGAGTTCATGACATTGAAACACTTATGTCAAAAGTTTTATATCTTAACTATACAAATGTTTTCAAAGAGGACATAGAAAAATATATTGAGGGTATAGAGTTTGTGAGATGTCGTTGGACAGAGTTGTATGAAAAATATAAAGACAAGGAAAAGGTTTTCTTTATAGTAGACCCACCGTTCTTTAACACATATGATTTTCAATACCAAGTAGACTGGACTTTGAGAGACTCTTTAGAAACTTTAGACGTTTTACATAACCATCCATGCTTTTACTTTACATCCGATAAAAGTGGTTTGGAAAGTGTCATGAGATGGTTAGAGGACATACATGACTATGAGTTTAGATACGATAAGATAGAATATGAGAGAGGTCCTATAAACTGGAGAAAGTGTCATAACAAAGAAATTTTACTAGTAAGTAAATGTGGTTTGAAATAGGACTACTTGTTTTAGGTTTTTTCCATTGTGTCATTTACTTATTTGACGTGGCAGAAAGATATAGAGAATATGAAGATGAACCAATGCCTGCAAATGTTCAGTATATGTACTCGTAAGAGATATTTTTATCTAATATTAAATGGACGCACAGAACTTAGCGAATGCACAGCAACCTGGACAACCAAACCCAGAGAATATTCCAAATGAAGTTAGAATACAAACTGCAATGGCAAACTATGGTCAAGTGCCAACAGATGTACAAATGCAAACTGCCATGTCAAATGACGCTGCGTTAGGCTTACCACCATGGTATGCAAATATGAGATGGAAAGAGTTTTATACAAACCCTGAAGTGGGATATAAACAACTCTATGCAGATGACGCGAACACAGGAGTTGACCCAGAATATGTTTTCTACCAGAGGAGAAACAGAATGTATGAGCTCCAGTTAAAGAATGCTATGGAACTCAACAGGAAACGTAAGAGACTAGGCGGACATTAGATTTTTACATATAGTAAAATGGGTTTCTTCAGTAAGATAGGAAACTTCTTTCGAAATGTTGGAAGAGGTATATGGAATGGAATAAAATCTGTCGGAAGAGGAGTATGGAACGGTGTCAAAAATATTGGTAAAAGAGTAGGTCAGTTCGTTGGTATTATACCTAAAGACCCTGAACCAGAAGAACAAGCTCCTGTTATACAACAGCCTGAACCTGCACCACAGTCAAGTTGGCAACCAAATCCAACACCTCAACCGTATTAAAATTATATTTTTACCGTTCGATAGTAGTTGTATATGAAACTAAGTTCTAAGTAAAACGCGTGGTATAATGGAATTATTCTCTTTCTTCCATCTGTAGTAAACCATACTTGAAAGTCTGAAATACTTCCACTTGGTGGTTCATATAGCTTTGTAGGTTTTTCGTAAAAGTCATTTGCCAAGCATAAGAAAGAGTTTTGGGCGCCAGAAAATGAAGCATGAACAATAATAGCAGCTGGGTCGAAAACATCTTTAAATAAATATGGTTCATCTCTTGCATATCGACTGTAAATATTTGCTAAAGGAAGTTCGACTTTCTGATTTAACATTCTTTGCAAATAATACCATGACATTGCAGTGAATTCTGTATATATTTGTTCGTCTTTCTTTGGATTGTCTTCGTAGATTTGAAATGACACTTGTGAATTTTGTTTGTCATATACAATTCTCACATAAAGTGTGCTCTCGGTATTTGCATATTCATCAGCATATTTTGCATAACATGAATTTATTTTATCTTCTATATTTTTTAACGCAGTCTGTAGAGAAGATGAAAGGTCAACTTGTATTAGCTCAATTTCTTCCCACATTTTTCGTTTCCCTTCAGATATATAATCTATATGAAACCTTACAATAAATGGAAAACTTTTATCTTCTACAGACACAAACTTCATTCTACGAAAGCCAATAGCTTTTGTGACAGATGGGTCTCTTAGCCATCTCAATGGGTAGTCAAAACGATAGCCTTCATGCTTTACGGTCTCTGTCTCAAACTTTTGACCGACATTAGTAAAAAGTTCATCTAATGGTTTAGTTGTAGCAACTCTTGAATTTTCTTTTTCTATTGAAAGCATATTTTATCTAGAATAAAAATGTCGAAAGAAACAGCGTCTATGAGAGAAATACAACACAACCGACAACTCATTTTGCAAGCTCTAAATAAGAACACAACAAACTTTTCAAACTATTCTAAGATATCTGAGTCATTGAAAGAAGGAAACTTAAAACTGACGATAAACCCAATGACAGACGAGTTTCTGTTTCAAGACAGTAAGAACCATACTGTTTGTATAAATCCAACAAAAAGAACTTTAAACGAGAAACCTATAGATGAACTTCTTTTGAAAGCAGATGTTGACAACAAAGCTGACAAAGAGTATGTCATTGAAAAAGTTCAAGAAGAACATGACAGAGCAGATGCAACATATGCAACAAAAGAACATACTCATCCTGAACTAGCAGACAAAACATATGTTGACAATAAAATGTCAAGTGAAGTGACAAGAGCTGAAAACGAATATTCTAAAAAGACTCATACACATACCATTGCAAATATTACAAACTTACAAGAAACCTTAAACAGGAAAAGTGACGTTGGACATACACACGATTTCTTCGCAACTGTTGGTATAGAAAATATTGCAGGAACGGTTGAAGAACCTGATGGAACTGGTGGGGATGTATTAAATTGGAAACCTCCTAACTTTCCACAAGGTTTAACATCGGAGGATGACATAACAACGATGAAAGACATTAAATGTAGAAATGTCTATGTCATGGAGGATGAAAACAAAGTTAAATTCACTGCTCAAGATTTATATGATAAAAAAGCTGACAAAACATATGTTAACGATGAGTTAGATAAAAAAGCTGACAAAACATATGTTAACGATGAGTTATATAAAAAAGCTGACAAAACAGAGCTTCAAACGTTAAAGACAGAAATACTTCAAACAGTATATCCTATAGGTTCTATTTATACGTCAATGAACTCTACCAAACCAGAAGTAGTACTTGGTTTTGGAACTTGGACTCAAATAGTCGACAGGTTTTTGTATTGTGCAAACTCTTCAAAGGAAACAGGTGGAAGTAAAACGATTTCAGGTGCAAATTTACCTGCGCACAGTCACTACGTAAGTTTAACTACATCTGAAGCAGGTTTGCATAGTCATAGATTTTGGGATTGGTCAGGAATGACAAAAGGTAAAGGATATGATGTTAAAGAGGACGTTAAGTTTGCTATAAATTGTTACTGGAGTAACACTGAGGTAGGAGGAAGCCATACACATCGCGTTTCAGGCTATACGCAAACAACGGGACAGAGTAAAGACTACATGCCACCTTACATGACAGTTTACGCATGGTATAGAAATGCTTAGTCGTCATTTTCAACTTCTTTAGCATATTCGTCAGGAGTTGTCTTATATTTGTTAGGAACTGTCTTTGAAAGTATACCACCTTGAACTTTGACAAGTTTGAAACGAGGTCTGACAATAGTAGTTTTATCTTCTGCTTGCAGTGTGTACATTTTGCCATGTTTGCCTAAAACTTCATAATATTCTCTTGTATACTTTCTTCTATTTTTACGAACACGAATGTGAGTACCTGTCGAGTTCCCATTGTTGTCATAGTCAATAGTATTTTCATATGGGTCGCGTTTAGGTATTTCTATTTTTACTTTGTCACCTTTCTTAAGTTTGAAGCCTGGCATTCTTTCTTGTTTGTCTCTTTTGACTAAACTATTAAATATATAGTCTTTCTCTAAGTCGGGGTTGTTTTTCATTTCTTCGGGGGAGTGGTTTCCCAAACCTTTTTGTTTACGGTTATTGTAAATATTTAAAACTTGTCTCATCTTTGCCATGGAAAAGTGTCTATACTTGTCGTCATATGACATTTCATCTACCTCACCACCTTGTGGTTGGTTTAAGTCTCTTAACATTTTTATACAACCGTCAATGACACCAAGAGCAGAATGGTTTTGGTCGACAATGAAATATTGGTTTACATTTTTTGAACGCAGATAGTTTTTAATATCGTCTGATTTGAAAGAACTTTCACAGTCAGATGTCAGTTTTGTTGGATGGTATTTGTCAACGAATATTGTCAAAGCAGTTTTCACATCTAAAATATTTTTGGACTGCAATGGTATGGCTTCACAGTATCTTGTGTTTTGACCAACAAATATTAGCCAGTATGGTGGTCCATCTGTTCTAACTCTCGGAATGTTTTCCAAGATATCCATAAACCAAGCATTTGGTGTTGAACTAAAGATTTTTATCATGAGTGCTTTCTTTGTTGCCTTAGAAACATAGGGGTCCTTGTTTGGATTCGTCATTTTTTAACCATAAGAAATGGGTTTATTTGGCGCATTAGCAGGAGTTGCATCCAGATTTTTGCCCGCAGTGGGAACAATAGCCAGAGGTGTATTTGGAGTTGGAAGGAAGATTTTGAGTACATTAGGTATACTTTAAAGAGAAAGCAAACCTATTATACAAACTGTACAGAAAGGTTGGGATGTAGCACGAGATGCAGCAAATCTTATTCCAAATCCTGAAACAGAGGAAAAGTTCAAGGATGGATGGACAATGTAGGAAGAGAAGCAGGAAACTATTATAACAAAGCAAATGACTACTATAACCAAGCAGGACACTATATGGACCAGGTGAAAGATTCTTTAACAGAGGATATAACCATGCACACAGTGGGTAAACAATAACCAACCGCAACGCTCAAACGTGGGGAATGTAAAATTTTTTACTGAGATGAAATGAACAATACAGCATTGAGACAAATGGGCTCAAGATGGATTTGTCGACTTCCAGCAGTTACACAACGTGTTTGTCAAGTTCTTCCTATACCTCAGGAAGTTTTAGACCGACTTAAAAAACAACAACAACCAGTTGAAAACAAACCAAACTAAAATTTTTTACTGAGATGAAATGACCGAAGAAGTTGAAACGGTAGATTTGACACCACAAACAAAAAGTTCAGAACCATTGTCAAAACCTGTCAAAGAACTTACAGATGAAGAGAAAAATTCAATAATAGAAAGTGCCAGGTCTGGAAATACAAACCCTAACTATAAAGTCACTTTTCATAGAAATGGAACGGCTAGTATCTCAAAAAAGAAACAGACTCTCACAAATAAAATATTGAAGTCTGAAGGAGCTTTCGAGACAACAGATGGAAAAGTTTACTTCACCGACCAACAGTTCATTATAGAACATCTCATTGACTTAGAGTCGAAATATTCTAAACTTTACAACAAACACAAAAAGTTGAAAGGAAAACAAAAACAAATGGCATATGATATTTATGAAGATGTTGACGACACAACCATACCTGCAAGTGAGGTAAAGTCAGAGGAACCGAAAAGTGACGAAAAACCAATAGAAGAAGGGAAGCCAAAAACTGAAGATAAACCAAAACCAAAGGTTAGTTTCAATACTAAACCAAGTCAACCTTCATTAGCTGGTATGGGTTGGCGTCAAAGACTTTTGGCAGCGGGTGGTTATGTAAAGTAAAGAAAAAAATATTTTTTTATTTTTATAGAAATGCCCCCATATAGAATGGACAGAAAATCTGCTAGAATAAAAGCAGAGTTAGAAAGATATGGTTGGAGAGTTTCGAAGAAGTTTAAATATAGGAAGGGAAGACCCATAAAAGTCTATGACAAACTGGCTGGTCTGACCTACGAAATGGACTTGGAAACAGCGCGCGCCAATTATCCAAACAGACTAGAAAGGTTAGAAGAAGAACGTCTTATGGACATGCCTTTCGATGTTTCTGAACCTCAAGTTGAAGGACACGACGGCTTTGCCAGATTCTACTGGAAACACGACGAACAATTGCATCCTTTGAGAAGGAAAAAAGGAAAAGGTGAAGACACACATGCTCCCATGGAAAGAACAAGATATGCATATGAGAAGTACCGTGAAGTTAGAAGTCAAATTACATCTGGTCGAACCTTTACAGTAAACTTTGACGAAGGAAAGAACAAAGAAGGCTTCATGGGAGTACTTGCTGCAATTCAAGATGGAAATAAGAAAGGACACAATCTCAGATTGACTATAACAGATTTGGACGGTCACATTTACTATGCACATGGCAATGTCACAACAGCCGCACAACTTCTTGACGCTTTCAAGACTACAAAGAGAGAACAAATGTTTGACTCCGACTCAGACATTTTGAATGCAATTGAAGGAATTGCAAGTGTAAAATTTGAATGGTACCAACCTAACCCTCAAGCAGTCAGACAACATGTTTGTTAGATGAGAAATATGAAATGGCATACCATTTTAAAACAATATATTTTTACATATATTAAATGTTTCAGGTTGAAAAACAAAGAACAAAAGTAGCAGATACAAAACAAACATTTTATGAGCTTACAAAGGGTGTTATGAATGAATTCAGCAACATACATCCTGACCTCGTTCATTTTGTTGCTAAATTCAGTAAAAATATATGTTAGGTGAAGAGGTGAGATTTCACCTCTTTTTTCACCTGTTTTTTCACCCTCATGAATTTTCATGAATTTTGTGCTGAATTCGACAAAAATGAGTTTTTGGTTGAAAAAAGAGGTGGAGCCAAAAGTGGCTCGACCTCAAAACAAGCATTTTGTGAAGAATATACCAACCCGCGGAAAACAGCGGGTTGCTTTTTATACAAAATTCAACAGGTGAATTTTCATGAATTTCCTTAAGATAGAAAAAAATATATTTTAGGCGACCAGGTCACTCGGTCACTCGGTCACTCGGTCAACTAACATCTTTTTGAAAAAGTGTGACAACATGACATTTTGACAACAACACAGGAAATAGATTTCATCGTATATTTTTTGTTAAGACTTCATCGTAAATGTTTTGTTGAGACTTCATCGTATATGTTTTGTCGAGATTTTTATCGTTGTGGTCCGACGGTTAAGCCACAAACGAATGTCCGACGTCCCACCAAAAAATATTTTTTATTTTTATTGTACGTACTGAATGACAGTCGAAGCAAAAACGTTCACGAACAAATCTAATGGCGAAACATTCACAAAAGGCACTTACAACGGTATTGAAGTCTTACGTAGAGACAAGGATGGTTATATAAATGTAACAAATATGTGTCAGCAGTTTAGGAAAGACTTTAGAAAGTTGTTGGAAAATAAGTCCTGGGAAGAGTATTATACGGCATTTTGTGAAGAATATACCAACCGCCGGAATTCCGGCGGTTGCTTTTTATACAAAGTTCATGCAGGAATTCCTGATGAAATCAAACAGGTTAGAGGAACGTATGTAGACCCAAGACTTGTAAACTATATAGCAATGTGGGCTTCTCCAAAATATTGCATAGCAGTTGGAAAAATTATGGACTCCATAGACAAGAAAGTTCATGAGAAGTTAGATGAAGAAGAATTCGAAGATACAGTAGAGAATGCTAAACCTTTGTTCGAACAAGAAGTTAGAAAAATGCATGAAAAACAAATAGAACATGAACGTGAGATATGTTCTGGTTATAGAGACTCGCCATACGAACTAGACCAATGGGAACAAGAAGATTTAAAGAGAGAATTTAGAGAATATGAACTCGCTAAGATAGCATTAGAAGCTGCAGAAGAGAGGTTAAAAGCTTGGGGTTGTTTTGTACAAAAATATTGTGAGTAAATGAACCATTTTTTTCGACAAAAATATATTTTAGGTGAAGAGGTGAGATTTCACCTCTTTTTTCACCTGTTTTTTCACCCTCTTGAATTTTCATGAATTTCCTTAAGATAAAAAATATATTTTAGTTTTTTATAAAATATTTTTTTTTATTTTTATTGTAAGAACATGTTAGCAACAACAGCACCAAACTCTTTAGTCATGAACCCAACTTCAATGTTAGTAGAGATGAAAAGCTTCATTCCTTCTTCATATACTTTCGAAACAGAAATCCAGAAGATAAAGCAAGAACTTCTCCAAGGAGATTTAGATTGCACTGCAAAAGATGAAACAAATGAAGAATATCTTTATGAAATGCAGGATATTATTGACCATCTACCTAAACTTCCTGAAATCCAACAACAAAAACTAACCATTCCCGAATTTGACGAAATAGAAGTCAAAGCAACTGACTCAGTAGAAACCAAGAAGTTCATACGAAAGGTTAACTATGAGTTTCTTGGATTTCATTGCAACCACAAAGTCATGGACAAAGATTGCGATATGGTATATAAGAACATCTCTGACATATACAAATCCGAAGAATTTAAGACCTACGACAACTTTGTTTCATTAGTTGCAAAATGTGTTTGGGAAATAAGAGATAAAGATAGAAGAGGTAAGGTATGGAACGAACAAATAAGACCCGCTATGTTCGAGATGAAGAGAGCAATTGACGCCTTAGTTGTTTTAGCAGGTAAGGTTTCAGAATATAACGCAAAAATGAACCCGCAATGTTCAAAATGTAAAGCAGCAATGAGGAAATATAACTACTCCGTCAAAGAGATAGAACGTATGCGAAACGACTATGCTGACTTAAAGAAAGAAGTAGAGAAACCAGCAGAAGATAAAATGGATATGTTGACATTTCTTAATAAAAACTATCCAACAGCAGAAGATTTCCTTCTATCTGACGTCAAGAAGAAGTATAAAGAAACTTTCGGTATCGTTAAAACATTCGATGTACTGACAGAAGAAATAGAAGCTACGAAATTGTTTAGGATTTCAAATATACATCATACAATTCATGTAAAACGCTTATAAAATAACTGAGGTGAAAAAAGAGGTGAAAAAAGAGGTGAAATCTCACCTCTTCACCTAAAATATATTTTTATTGAATTCAGCAACAAAATTCTGAGTAAAATAATTTTTAGGGCTTGTGTCAAACCGTTGAGTTTTCACAAAATTTAAAAAATAACGTTTACCATGTAAAACGCTTATAAAATAACTGAGGTGAAAAAACAGGTGAAAAAACAGGTGAAAAAAGAGGTGAAATCTCACCTCTTCACCTAAAATATATTTTTGCTGAATTCCGTATGAAATTTCATGAATTTCCTCTAGATAGAAAAAATAAAGTTAGTTTTTTATAAAATATTTTTTTTATTTTGTATGTAAAGACAGAAATGACAACAACAGAGAACACAACAACTGCTATCGTTCATGAAGCCATAGATGAAGAATACGAGTACATACAGTTTAACAAACAACTCCGTCTCATTCGTTCGGTCAAAGATGACATGTACCAAATGCAAAGTATTTTGACAGCATGTGCTACACCAGATACTAAGAAACCACAAGACTGGTTTGAATTAAATAGCACTCATGAACTTTTGAGTGAGTTCGAACATGTAGAACTTAAAAAGATGTACCAAGACAGACAAAACTTACCATCGCATCTAAAAGGTATATATGTTCATAAGTTCCTAGTTAGTTCAATAGCAATGTGGGCTTCACCTCGCTATGCTTGGTATATTTACAGACTTCTTGACGAAGTTGCTGAAAAATACATGTAAAGCGTTTATTTTTGGTCTTTTGTGAAAGTAAGAAAATAACGCTAATTTTATTTTTATTTATTTTTTTATTTTGTATGTAAAGACAGATATGTCAACAACAGAGAACACAACACCTGCTATCGTTCATGAAGCCATAAATGAAGAATACGAGTACATACAATATAACAAACAGTTACGTCTCATTCGTTCGGTCAAAGATGACATGTACCAAATGCAAAGTATTTTGAATACTCTTCGTTCTACAAAGCAAGCACGTCATTGGTTTGAAAACCAACAGACAAAAGAACTTTTAGAAGAATTTCCTCATATGTTTGCGAGTGGTAGAAAACCGCGGAACGAGATTCCGTACGAAAATCGTAAAAATTTGCCAAATAGTTTGAGAGGTTGGTATGTACATAGACTTCTTGTAAATGCTGTTGCAATGTGGGCTTCACCTCGCTATGCTTGTTATATTTTCATGATGTTAGATGAAATTCACAGACAAGAACGTGAAGAGCTAGAGAACAAGCTTGAAGCAAAAGACAAAAACATACAGAAAAGAATACCACGTTCGGTACCAAAAGGAAAGGAAAAGAACTATAAGTATATGATTTATACTGAAGAGATGGAAAATGAAGAAGACAGAGATATGGTTATGTTGCATTTAGTCAGAAGAAACAACAAAAGCTTTTACGACCTTGCTAAGATTTACAAATCTGACAGAAATTGGTTCTATCGCGAAAACTTACCGATTTCAATGACACCGAATGAAGATGTGAAACAAATAGTTCAAGATACGTTACCTCAAACACACTATGATATGAAAGGTTGTACAATACTTACCTTCAAAGAAGATTTGCCATTGTTAAAGGAAAAAATAACAGAGTATTTTGACAACTTCAAACAAGTAGAGTAGATGAACCATTTATTTTTACGCTTGACACCAAAGATGGCTCAGGTAGCTCTATAAGTTAAATTGCCTCGTCAAATCCTTCTGGCATTCCGAGTCCTTCCATCAGACAGGAAGAACTCTTCCTTCCAACAGGAAAAAAATTTCCCGACAACTGGAAGAACTCTTCCTTCCAACTGGAAAAATTTTTCCATCCGACAGGAAAAATTTTTCCATCAGACAGGAAAAAATTTTCCATCAGACAGGAAAAAATTTTCCAGTTGTCCGTCCGTAAACCATTCAAATTTTCGAAAATTGAGAACTTTTTGGTCGAACTTCAGGAAAAATTTTTCCATCAGACAGGAAAAAATTTTCCATCCGACAGGAAAAATTTTTCCATCAGACAGGAAGAACTCTTCCCGACAACAGGAAGAACTCTTCCTTCCAACAGGAAAAGTTCTTCCTTCCGACAGGACACAAACAGATGACTGACGTTCCTCTTCCTGAATGCCTTCCAAAGCCAGAAGAACCGAAAGCTGCAGAACCACAACAGACTTACTAAGACTAAACATTTATATTTTCAAGCTTGACTTTTTACAATTTGAACTTTGTTTGCGTAGATATGAATTCTGAAAGAAGTATGAGGGTCTTGTATAACTTTGTACTTCTCCCATAGTTCATGTCTGTCAAACTTACCTGCCATGGACTCTTTCATAAGTTCCATGAAATCGTCTTCGGACAATCCAGGGAAAAGTATGATATCAGTAAGTATTCTTTTAACATCCTTACTTAAACTCTTTGCTGTCTGTACACAAATGACAACTGAGATGTTAAAGTGTCTGAGCTTCTTAAGAATTCGACACATGTCTTGTTCTCTATTCTTTAACAAAGGATGAGAAGCAAATCATCTAAGATAAGAAGACATCTATGAGGGTAAGTCTTCCAATCGTAAGATTGCAATTTCTTCGAAATGTATTCTATCTCTTTCTGTTTGTTTCTGAAGTGTTTCTTCTCTAATATTCTCTGCATTTCCTCATTTGGGTCTTTAAACTTCGAATTGACATACTCATTTATAGCATTGTACTTCAAAACTCTTCTTTGGTACTTCTTTATCCAATCTAACAACTCAGTATCCTTCATACATACTAACTTAGACTTTTTTATAATATCTTTGAACGAATTTACGGTTTGGTCAAATTGACCAGAAGTACTACAAATAACAACTAACTCATAGAATGGGTTCTTCTCATCTAGTTCTTGTTGTTGTGCAGCCATTTTAAGATAAGTGAAAGTCTTACCAGACCCAGGTGGTGCAATTAGACCTGTTATACCATTCTGAGCAAATAGGAACTTGTCATGTATGGGTTTTATCTGAGCATTTTCTAACTTCCTCTTGTTCTTCTTCAAAACATTCTCAAATTTTTGTCAATGTCAGCAAACTTTTTTTCTAACATATTTTTAGAAAAATTAAAAATTTTATCTTTTAGAAAATGTCTAGCGATTTCGCTATCATATTCGAGACAAACTTTTTGACAGCAAAACATCTGTCGACCATAAAATCTTACATAGTGTAAACAAGAAAGGTGAATTTGTTCTAAAGTTCTGTTTCTGGGAATATGACAAGAACCATAAAACATTAGGCAGAGAAGTCTTTAAGTTTGTCAATGACAGACTTGTTGACAGAGATGACGCCTCTTGGAAAGATGAAGTCCACAAAAGTTCTTAGAAGCAAAGAAGACACATGCGCTGTTCTTGAAGATGAAATAGGAAACAGAATAGATGAGCTATTAAAGGACAAAGAACTTTTACAGAAATATGGTTGCGCCAAATTTGACATAACTCCACCAGAAAAGAAGAAGAAGAGAGAAAAGAAAGAAAAGAAAGTAGAAGAAGAGAAGAAAGAAACCTGAAACCAGTTCCAGAGAAGGTGAGATATGACATGTAAAAATAAACTTTTATTTTAGAACATTTCTGGGTCAATGTCAATTGTTTCTCTTCCTCTTTAGGAGCAACACTGGCTTAGACTCTAAAAATCTTTTTACCCAATTTACCTTGAACTTCAACTATCTTAGACTCATAATATTCATAGTCGTCTGCTTTCTTTGGTTCATAAGGTATAACAAGTTTGTATGCTTTGCCTTCTTTAAGGTTTGAAAACCTTCTGTCAAAATTTTCTTTGACTGCTAACAAACCTTCTATGTCTAAGTCTTCAAATTTCGCACCATTTTTAGTCACAATAGCAAACTTAATGGTTCGTGTTCCAAACTTTGTCAAATGTAGACTTTTCAAAATGGTAGAAGTAAACATTCAAATATGTGAATGGGTCTAGTTCTTCTTTAAGTCCTGACATATATTTGTTGACTGAAATATATTTTGCCATCTTTTCTATCGGATAAAAAAATATTTTTTTTTAAAAACGTTTTAAAATGGTATGCCATATAGCTTCTTGAATTTGTTAAGATATAGTCTAACGTTTTTTCCATCTGTATCTCTAGCGTTTACAAAAGCATAGTCTTCCTTAGTAAAACATACTTGTAATTTTCTATAGTTTACGCCGGTATAAAAGTAGAAAGAGTCCTGTTCTTCGCTGTAGTAGTAAAACTCAAACGTATGCTTACCATAGTCTGTAATTTCAATTGCTTCATCTTCTAGTTCGTCGATGAAATCGAATACTATATCTCCAAATTTGCTTTTGTTCTTATTGTTTTCAGAACGAGTAACCCAACGTAAATTTTCAAGTCTATTGTCATTTCTTATATGGTTTATATGGTCTACAAAAGGTAAATTGTTAGGGTTCGGTATAAAATGAGTTGCAATGACAATATGTTTAAAATAGTTTTTTCCACTCATACTCATCCTAGCATATCCGTTATTTTGCTCCCATTCGCTTAAAACTCTTTTTGTCTTTTTGTTTCTGACTTCAAATGACTCACAACAGTGAATTTCATATTTCTCATCTAACAAACAAGTTTCCCAACGGTCTTCTCCAACAAACTCAGCGTACATTTCAAATAAAATAAAAAAAAATATTTTTTTAAAATTTACTCATAAAAATTTTTCTTTGTATATACGCCGTTCTGAACATCTAAAAGATTTTTGACATTTGCCAAGAATGTTCGTTTAGACGCTGTCATATAACCATACTCTTGACAATACTGTTTATATTCATCGTACAATGACCTTTCATCTAAACACTCAAAGTTAGTCTCATCTATAAACAGTTCATATACACTCTTGTTTGCTTCTAACAATGTTTGTCTCTCTTCGGTATATGGAATTTGTCTTGGATTGAACTTAGAAATATCTAATGTCATGAAATATGAGAACAAGTGGTTGTAAAAGTTAGGTGTCAAAGTTTCTGCTAAGTCGTCAAAATATTCTGTATCTTGCATATGAGAATCTGACGTTCTGACAACTACATATCTTCTGTCAGAACTTTCTAACTTCATCGGAACGGCGTTGTTTGAAACCATGATGAAATTTGCAACATTTTCACAAACTCTTTGGTCTTTATACTTTCTTTCAACAACTCCAACTTTATCTGTTATAAGACTCTTCAAAGCATCTGAGTTCAAAACTTTTGTTGTATTATACTTTGAAGTTCGTTACATACTATAAGTTTCATATTCTCTATTGAAGAGTTAAATTTACCGCAGATGTTTTCTAAGTTTGTCATATTCGGATTCGAATAGCCCTCTAACAGTTTGCACAAAATATCTGTAAAGAATGTGTTCTTACCAGTTCCTTGTTTTCCAATTATAATGAGAGCAGTTTCATTTTTAGCACTTGGATGTTGTAAGATGTTTGCAAAACCAACATAGATATACTCATAGACTCTTTCGTTTCCATTGCATATAATTTCTTTGACATGGTCTAACCAAGCTTCTATAACATTTTCTTCCATTCTACTTGTTCGTATTTATCCAGTGAAGATAGAATAGAAGTTTGGAGATGGTGTATAGAACTTTATACCACGAACTGAAAAATCTTCTAACTTTGACAATAAGATATCCACAGCATCTAACATCTTCATACCAACTTGTACGACTTTTATTTTCTTAAGTTTCTGTTTACATTCTTGTTCTGAAACTATTGTCGCTCTTGGTTTGTTTAAAAGACTACATCCCATTCTTTCATAACATAACATTCTGGGGCAGAGTCAACATAAATGACTAAACGTTTCAAATTCTCGACTGCTTTGTTATAGTCTCGAAATGGACACATATTTCTGAAGGCTTGGAAGTCATAAAAATCTGAAACGTCTATTCTGTACATTTTTATAAAAATAAAAAAAAATATTTTTTTTATTCTTGACTTTGTTGTTCCATTTGTTCCATTTGTTGCATTTGTTGTTCTTGAGCTATTTGTTGTTGAAGTTGTTCTTGTAGTACAATACTTTCACCAGTTGCATCTTCCAATTCGAAACTTTCTGCCGTCATTGACAAATACATAGGACATAAAAGTTTTACAGGAACAAAGTTTGCGTCAACTAAGGTTAAGTTTATGTTTGCTAAAGTGTTTGAGTTTACTAAAGCTGAAAACTCTGCATTCGAATGAACAATAGGCAAACCAGCAGAGAAAGTGTTGTTTATACGCATAAGTATCTTTTGGTCATAGTAGTTTCTGTCGACATTCGAATAGCACTTTGAACCTAAGTTTGAAACAATATATAAAATAGGTGTACTTAAAGTCAATGGAATAGACAAACCTTGTATGACACCTTTTCCTGTTATAGGAAATTGTTGGTAGTAAAAACCAGATATAAGTTTTGTATTATAGCTCATATCGTTTATAGTAAACTCAGTCGGACATCCAAACATAATGAAACCTGCTCTAGTTGCAGCACATGTTACATCCGTCCTTAAAGTATTAAATAAGTCAACAAAACCTGTTGGTGGTATATCTGAGTAAGTATCTTCAAAGGAGTATTTTTTACCATTCACAACAATAAAGTCTTCTGGTGTCAAAAGAGCAAAACAGGCTTTAGTCGTCATTGTGTTTAAAGTTAGTTTACAATATGTCCTTGAGGACTTTGTAAGTTTGTTGTTATAGAATTATATGACTCAGGGTTTTTAGTCGTAATAGTATAAACCATTGTGTCTTCTGCCATTTACTTAGCAACTAAATTTTAATGAAATGTTGTGGTCGTCAAATATTTTTATGACGTCTGGGAAACTATATTTTAAGTTCAACGTTTCACCTCCTTTCATAACGTATATCTTGTCAATGACATTATATGATGAACACCACAGCAAGCAATGTCGGTTCTATTTCTTTGATGTTTATATCGTCTGCCTCTGTCAAAAGTTTCAATAGTTCTTTCAAAACTTCATGAGGTGCGATGACATATGAGTTCACTTTTACAGGGTTGTGTTCGACCAAGTTTAACATTATACCCAAAGCTTGACAAATCTCTCCTGAGTTTTAAGTTTGTCTTTAAGTTGTTGGTAGTCGTTTCGAATATCTGCAACAGAACTTAAGTCTCTGCTAACTTCAGGATATGTTGGTTGTTCTTTTACAGGAACAATTGTTATACCATCTTGGTCTTCGTATGGTTTCCCCATTTCAACATCTCTTTCTTTGACATTGACAACACACTTTGACTGTTTGTTTGAGTTGGTGAATTTAACTTCACATCTGCCACCGCCATTAAACCCTTTTGAAACACTTACGCTTCTATTTTTCGGAAATGACATTTTACTTAGAATAAAAAGATGGACGTATTCGAGTATCTCTTCGAATTGAAGCAGAACAAAGTTTACACACCACACAACAATACAAATACATTGACAGAATAGTTCTTTACACAAACAATGGAAAATGTTAAATAGAATAGCAGTCTTTGCTGAACCTAAATATTTCATAAAGCAAAGAAAGTTGGTATAACTGAAATGGTGAAAGTTCTTGAAGCAGACAAAAATATAACTTCAAAACTTACAGATATTTCTAAAGGTAAGTTTTATAATACAATATTATGTCAAAACTGGCGTACTGTCAATATTGACGGAGAGAAGTCAGTTCAAGAACAACTTACTGACCTGCTGCCAAAATCTGCTCGATGGAAGCTGTCGTTATGCCAATCTGAGGAGCCCCAGCAGGTTTCATCGAACGAATCTTCAAAAGAGCATCTTCCGTGAAAAGTGCTATTGGTTTTGTAAACTTCTTTGCTTTCAATTCATCTGGACCGTCTCTGTCACCAGTATATTGTATTTGAACTGTACCAACAGTTGAAATACCACCCATAAAGTCTTCTGAGTCAGCAAATGGAATGCCAAGCCAAAAGTTTGAACGGTCTCCATTTGTATATTGAGTTTTTTGACCTCCTGTATGAGTCCATACTTTCACATATGGCATAATAGAACTTTGCATTTCAGGGTTAATGGTTGTTGTTGAAGTTGTTGTTAAAGTTCATAGCATCTAATGTCAAGTTGTATGACCTCATATCCTCAACTGTAGAATATTCTTCTCTTGGATAATATTTGCCATCTATGTTTATATGGTATTTAATACCAGGGTTGTAGAAGCAAGAATAGTCATTTATAGTTCGTCTGAACAGTACAAACATAGTATCTGCATGTTTCATTGCAGTTGTTAAGGCAATATCTGTTCTTGCACCTGGGTCAGCACTTTGGTTTCCAACTTCACCTGCAAAGTCTTTGACAGATATTTGGTGTATAGGGAACATAAGTGGAACTGCAATATATTTGGCAGCTAAAGCATTTGAAATATCTGGGTCCAACATATAGACTGCAAGTCTGCTTTCTATTCTCTCTGCATTCAAATTTTTCGCATGTGAACTTAACTGGGTCCCAAGCAGTTCCAGCAGCATTGAAGTAGTAGTTTACTTCAGTGTTGAGGTTTGAGAAACCAAAGTCTAAGTCAACTTTGTCTTTGCAAAAGTCGGCGAATGACATTTTATTTGTTCCCACTACTTCTGTAAGAGTGAATGGGTCTTGTGTTGGTGCAATGACTAAGTTATTTTTGCTTGGAGTAAGTTCAATAGAAATTTTTCCTGCCCAGTTTGGCAAGTATCTTAAAAACCTGAAGATGAGGAAAGATGACAAAGGAACTCTAAGTTTCAGTTTTACTTTAGTGACAGCATTTCCATCTGAACCAGAAAGGTTAACATAAACTCCTGGAACGTTAGGGTCAAGTCTTCTTATTTTCTCAATAGTTGCATACTGGTCTGTTTGTTCTCTAGCTTGTGGTTGTACTGAGTTTCTTAAAGCGAACCATTCATAGTTTGCCCATGTTACTGTTTGAACTAAGTCAGAGTTAGAATATATCTTATATCCCATGAAAACTTCTGGAGCATATTGGTATCCGACATAGAAATTCCATTGCAACCTTTCTTGTCAGACAACTTGGCAGAAGGTTTTATTTCAATGTCTTGTTCCACGTATAAGAAAGAGTTGTCAATAGAAATTATATGAAACCTGTCGCAAGCATATCTACTGTTGTTGAAGAACCTTCTCCAAACTCACCTACGTTTCCATAAGAAACAGCAGTTGTATATTCGTAAGTTCCAGGAACTATTTCTGACCTTCTAATGGCATTGTCGCATTCGTTATACCATTCGGAAACATTTCCATTCATAGCATCCAAAACTGTTGGCGTTATAGTTCTGAGCGGCGTACATTTCATATGAGTAAAATATAGAATAGTTGGATTTATATGTCATAATAGAACCCACTCGACCAAGCTTTACTTTCTTCCTGACTGAGTTTTTAACTCTTCTTTTTCCTTCATTGCCCTCTGCTTCAAGTTGTTGCATCTTTGCCTCATGTTCACGCGAGTA